>NW_018244125.1:0-1460 GCF_001263595.1 Phalaenopsis equestris | reverse complement strand
TCTTAACAAATATTTTGATGAATATGAAATAGTTTTGCAAACTTTTCTCTCCCTTCCTACTGTAGTTCTAGAATAATTATTCTACATATCCAAATACTTTATCTTACCTGCATATTTTGATAAAATTTAATAAAAAAATTTAAAAATAAAATGAATCTTAGTTCACTTGAAAAGCTCACTTGAAAGAGAGTGATTCCCAACCAAAAGCTTTTAGATCATATGAAGGATTTTAAGGCCCTCGAAGATCAACTGTTGAGATTGCATGATGGTCACCAGCCGACATTCCAAGAAGATAGATTGTAGATGCTCAATGAAGCACTTTTTGCTTATACTATTTAGAGATCCACCATTGTCGTGCCGCACGAGCATGCTTATCTCGGCCCCTCAGCGTATGCAAGACCTTTCTGAGGGTGTCCGCTAAGCCACCCTAAATGAAGAAAATTTGATGCCACAAGAGATTCTGGTTGTCACAGCAACTAGAGAAGAATTTAAAGAAGATTAAGAGTAAAAATACTTGTGAGAACAATCGGTTCAAACACCATCAAACTATAATCCTTGATCAGGCGCCACTCAATAACATCAAAGAAGATGAGCTTGCATCACTCGAATTTTAAAATTTTTAACATCTTGTATTGAATGTTGCATAAGATTTTAAATTTAGTTGTACACTCATGCAATTTTAATTTGAGATATTTTGTGTGGTCGGAAATTATAACTGATGAAGGGTCTGTTTGATGCAGCTTATTTGGTGCGGTGGCGTTTTGAAAACGCACATGACCTATTTAGGTAAATTGTATTTTAACAGCATATGTGTTTTCAAAACGCTGAAAAACAACGTTTTCATACTGCATCTATCTAGGTGTGGTGACAACTTTCTTTGACTTTTCTAAAAAAAATAAATTATAATAGTCATTGCACATAGCTTATCAGCAGATTATTTTTAATCAACTTATCAGTAGATTATTCAATAAGTTATAGTTGCCCCAAACACACCCGAAATTAAGTATTTAGTCGCGAGTAGAGATCTAAGCTGAAACGGCATTAACACTTTGATTCATCAAATAAATATGTATTGTCCAATGAATAGCTTTAGGAAAATAGTGAAATAATTAAATAATAATAATAATTTATTGAACTTATTAATTAAATAAAAAATTAGGATGCTGTGCAAATATCCCAAAATGGTGACCACCATAAAGAAATAAAGTTAAAATTACGACCTGTCAGGAATCCCGCCAATCGAGCTAGCTAAGGGATTGGACATCCGGATTCGGTCATGTGAGTGTTGTCGCCAATGGAGCAAGTTTAAGAAAATTTATATAAGAATCAAATAATTATTTGATATATATGGCCAATGACATTAGCCCCAATCAATTTCATGTGTCTAATCACTTGATCCAGCATATAAATGAGTTCGAACCCGTGACCCAAAGGAATTTAGAATTATATATATAATATAT
>NW_018244124.1:0-2374 GCF_001263595.1 Phalaenopsis equestris | reverse complement strand
GTCGAATATCTAACACAACCCTCCACTTTTAACATCCGGGGCTTGGGGTCAGGCAACGACAGGATATATAATTCAAAAAAAGAAAAAAGTCTAAGGCTTGAAATCTTTGATAATATAAAGGGCAACATTAAAGAGTTCCTAATAGGCGTATGAGAATCCTTTTAGTGTAGGAGATGTAAAATGGCAATAAAATAAGAACATGAAAAACGAAGAAGATTGATGGGGAGAAATGAGGAGAAAGACTATAGGGGACACAACATGACAATGATATCGATGAGGTACAAAAATCGAGGCTAATTCACCACCTGTTTCCTATCAAACTATAGACACACAACTTCCGATTGCACAAAACTACAGTAAACATTACCCAATAGAAATATTGATGAAGTATGACCTTCGAGCAAGATCTACCCCATGTTCTCCTGTCAAGCTAGATCCATACCACTTGAATAGAAAAAGAAGATACATCCCTCTCAAGGTGAGAAATTCAAAATAATAATCTCTAATATAATAATAAAATAAACAAAAGTTTATAATCAGGTTCTAAGTAGTATACTTATTTTAAGATGCAAAGTAAACCATAATTCTAACTCAAAATAATGTAAAAAAGAGCACACAATGTTGTCCCGCCTTTGTGGGTGAGATAATTCTCGTGATCGGGAGTACTTGGTGGGCAAATATTGTGTCCCGTCTCCTAGGCAAATGCAGGAGGTCCTTCCCACTAACTGACGTTTGCATCATGAAATGAACCAAATGATTTGAATATGGCGTATGTTCTGCTGTCATCCCAACTACTTCTTCTTTCTATTTATAGAGTGCCTTGACTCTTTTTGCACTACCTCGAACCTGATCCACGGAGACATCAAAAGAGAATGACAGGTTTCCCCAAGGTCCATAAGCCCGCGTCCTTTTTTCTTGTTGGCATTTATACTAAAATAAATCTCTCTCATTCTTATCTAGCCCGAATAAGTAGAAACGCTTGGACCACCGTTTAGGAAACTATTCACAAGACAATCAACATGCATAGCCCGTTACACTCATGAAGACAGGCAAACACCATTCACTTGTTAAGACTTCTCTCTAGATATCCTCTTTTAAAACACAAAATTATATAAAAATAATAATATGACAGCTAGAAAAATTATCCTGAATTATGAGACAAAATAATACATAAGACAAGAAAAATATGAATACCAAGGTTGAAGCATCCTATCGATCAAAAAAATTAAAAAAAATACTTGATCAACTTTCTTGAAGAATTGTTACTGCAAAAGTGTGGTGATGGTTTTTTTTTTTTTCAAATTCTTATCCCGTCTAATAGATTGGATTTGAAATCTCCTATCAGCTAGAATAGCGACACTGTAGATGATCACATTAAAACACAAGCTACTAAAAATAATAATCATTATTGTGTTCCCAAATTGAGAAAGCTACAATGTCAGTCTCAATTATAACGCCATCAAACGATGAAGTGCAACGTCCATATGACCAACAAGAGCAAAACACAATACTCTCTAATTTCAAAAAAAAAAAAAAGGTTTAAAACTAGTCCCGAATTTCAAAAGAACACCTAATCTGATCAAGAAAGATAATCCACCAGGGGTTAAGGTCAGTCTAAATAGTCAATTGAGATGTCTTCAAATTTAACATAGTGCTAACATCCAGAAGATGAGGAGCCACAAGGAGACGAGTGCAGTTGCATCGCAACTATCGCCACAAAAAGTTTAGTAAGATAGGCAATGTCAAAATCAACTTGCAAAAGGTTTCTAAACATAGAACCAAAAATTATAAAATTGATTAATTGAAGTGATTTAAATTCACATGAATGAGAACCAAATAAGAGTGATAAAATGTACCTTAAAACAGTCAAAAAATAGAGGAAACAATGTTAACATATGCATCAAATAGTCATTTAATATAATCTTATACTAACATAATGATGGTCAATAAGCCCTACTGACGTGGGGCTATCTGAGGGTTGAGCCAGCTAGGTCGCTTGGACCAATTCGGCCAAGGGGTTACTCGGCCAGGCCAACTCCTATTTTGATGGCAAGGGTTGTCGCCCAAGAGGGGCCACCCTCTCCTAGTTATCTATTATACATTTTTTAATTTTTGTTCTAAGGTTAGTTTTGCTTTGATATTTTCTATAAGGACAACCCTCAGCAGCCCTTTCCCTTTCTAAGAATGTCTCCGACAGTGAGAAGGTGTTCTGACTGTAACTCGCCCTAAGGCGCTATGTATATCTCTTTTCTTTCTTGCCACCACCTGAAGCCTTGTTGCATCTTTCTCCAGCCATCCTCCTATTTGGAACAACCCATCCAACACGCCTGCTACTGTTCATCCCCTATTTTTTTCCCAAACACCAACGCCAGGA
>NW_018244123.1:0-829 GCF_001263595.1 Phalaenopsis equestris | reverse complement strand
TCATAAATCCTTACATATAAAAAATCGGGATCAGTTTGTAGGATCCATTTACATAGTAAGCAAAAAGAAGGAACCCTTAAGCTTTTATGTTTAAGAATATCACCCTTTGATGAAGCTTATTCATGATGAAGCTTATTCATTAATTGAAGAAATTGCTACAAATAATTTTCAATGGCCTTCTAATAGGGCAAATCCTAAGAAAGTAGCTAGCATTCATGATAAGGATGTTATTTCAATGATTTCATGTCAAGTTGCTACATGTCAAGTTGCTACTCATGTCAAGTTGCTACTTTATCTAAGAAGATAGACCAAATTGGAATGAATTTTTCTCCAACACCCCAAATGGTTGAAGGAAATTCATTAGGAAAATGAATTGATTCTCTTACTTCAATGAAAACTATACATGTTATCAACATACCCATATTTGAATTATTACAACCCAGGTTGGAAAAACCATCCTAACTTCAACTAGAACAACAATCGTAGTGGTGGAAGTCAATAATGGGGTAACACTCAAGTTAACCCAATAGGAAATTGGAGCAACCAGGTTGGTACTAATTATATACCTACTTATCCTCTTGGATTTAATCAATAATTTAAGTAGAAGAAGTTGTCTATGGAAGAACTGATTTTGCAAAAGGGTAATCATTTACAAATTTAAAGTGCTTCTATTAAAAAAATGGAGAATTAACTAGGACAAATTGCTAACAAACTTAGCAATAGGCCTTAAGGAACACTTCCTAGTAATGTAGAGATCAATTCTCCATAAAAAAGTAAAGAGCCAGAGCAAGTTGAAGTGGTCCAACTAAGGAGTGGAAAGGAATTAAAT
>NW_018244122.1:0-891 GCF_001263595.1 Phalaenopsis equestris | reverse complement strand
AGCCACCAAGAAGAAGTCTAGGGAGAACAATCTTCGTCTTATTCCTTCTTCCTTCTGCCGCAAGGAACTGCTTCTCCTTGTACATCTCTTCCTCTGCCTCGAGGAAATCTTCCTCTGCCTCAAGGAAACCTTCCTCTATCCCGAGGAAACCGAAGAAGAACTCAAAGCGTGACTTCTAAACCCAAGGAGAGCCTTCCGAAACTTTTATCACTAACAAGAGAGAGTGAAGAGACGCTTCACTTCACAAAATAAGAAAACATGAATGGTTATTTGTGAAGATATGTGACTTTTCAAAGTAAAGTAACCGCCAAAACATAGTGGACCGGGCTCCACCGTTTCTAACAAACTTCATGGGGATAACATATTACCGCGCTATGCGACCCTATATAATGTTTCCTAAGCATACAACCCTTGGAAACAATTAGATAAGATTTAGTGATTTTCTCCTTCATATATATAATATATTAATGAAGAAACAAAAAATAATAATAATATAACATATATCACCTATCATCTAATACCGCTAATTTTTCTTCCATGATAAAATAACATTTCACGTGCTTTCCAAATTGAAAAGTAATTACTGTAGGGTTTGAGTTGAAGACGTCGCCAATATGTTGTTCGCTATACATCGTCGTTGAAGATCTTCTTTGTCTTCAAAATTTCTCCTCTTCACAATTCTAAAATCAATGTTTTATTCCAGCTCATGCATACCACTTTCACGCCCGTTCACACGCGATAAATATTATGACCCTGAAAGTAATAATTAATCAGGCCGGGTCCGGGTCATACACAGACGAATTTCACACTGGTGAATTTTTCTGCTCTATTTTATATGAAAGTGGGGTTCTGCCATGTAGCGTTATGTTATTGACGTCCAGACGTAGAAGA
>NW_018244121.1:0-816 GCF_001263595.1 Phalaenopsis equestris | reverse complement strand
AAAGAAAAAGGATTGAAAAGGATCCTAAAAAGAAATGAAAAGAAAAAGATAATATGAGGAGAAGCCTGAGGAGATGCCTAATTAAAAATTAACTTAACTTGAATCAACTTAAAGAAGAGGGCTTAGTTACATTTTCTAAACTTGTATTTGAGTATTAACTTATTTAATAGTAAAGTTTCATGAAGTTATTTTCATATGAATACTCTAAGTAACTTTAATATGGCAATTTACAATTTTTCTTGAAAAGAATAGAGAATCAAAATCTTAAACTTGATTGCTGGATATTCTTATACCTTTCGTATTAACTGGAGTTGTTTTGAATTTTTCTTAAGTTATGCTATTGTATTTAGTGGACTAAAATATGGAAATCTAGAAGTTAAATTCCTTACCATAAGTCATATTTTAGTAGTAAAGGAGTTACTTGAGGACAAGTAACATGTAAGTTTGGGGGATTTTGATGCACCAATAATATATGCATTTTTAGACCCATTTTTTATACTCATTTTGGGTGATATTGCACTTTAATGGAAGGTATTTTTAATGTTTTCTTATAGTTTGTTGAATTTTAGGACTTGAAGCAGAAAGGAAGCAAAAAAGGATGAAATTTGGAGTCAAAATGGAGAAGTTGAAAATTTGTTCAGCGTCGACGGCGTCAGACTAGGCACCGACGGTGTTGTTTGACAGAGAACATCAAATTAAATTACGAACCACTGGCACCTACGGCGCCAGTGTTTGTTCAGACCCTATTTCTAGAAGATTCGATGAATTTAGAAGGTTTTTCAAGAGTTTTTGGATGCACCTATTGGAAAACCGACT
>NW_018244120.1:0-375 GCF_001263595.1 Phalaenopsis equestris | reverse complement strand
TGCAACATAAATTCTCACCTCATCTTTAGGTCTTTATACATCCTGATGTATGAATATAAGCCCTATAGGATTCTGAGGTTGTCATTCGTCATGACCTAAATCATCACATCTTCCAAGCTATTTGTGTGATCGTTTCACACGAATGTAAGCCCTAAATAAATAAAATTTGTAGGATGAAACACTTAAATATTTCTCTTCAAAACTGAAACCAAACCATAGGATAGACTAGGAAGTCACTGAGGTTCTCCTTCAGATCCATGACATCCTCCTAGTTCTTTTTTCTTTGGATTCTACAACAAAATGTTTCACATTTGAGTCATTCCTCTTTCACACATCTTCTTCCGATTTCGTTGAAAAGTCATATCCTTTTGACCT
>NW_018244119.1:0-850 GCF_001263595.1 Phalaenopsis equestris | reverse complement strand
GCTACTGGAGCAGATCCCTAATGTAAATTTCTACCTGATTCCTATGGGAGATAATGCCCATGCTGAAACTCTAGCTGTCAGCACTATTTTAGGTTGTACAGTTGTCAGTTGGAAGCTGTTGGCCGCCAGAATCAAAATCCTGTCACCTGCTTCAAAAGGACGTTTTAATTTACATATATATATGAAATAAAACTGACCCCATATTTTTCATAGTTTAAATGAAAGAGCAATATACCTCAAACCCTATATCTGTCTCAAAGGATAAACACAAGATTTGAGGATGAGGCTCGATCAAATAAACTAAGAAATGTATGACGTCCGTTTGGTCTACGAAATCGTTTTATTTGCCGATAAGTTTCCCTATCTAATATGAAGAATTAAATAGCATTTATACTAAGCAGGGTTCAAATAGGCTTCCTATAAGGGCAAGCCTTTATATTTAATTACATCTTAAATGACTGAAGTCATCTGAGAAAACTGTCAATACAAATCAAGAAAATATTATCTTCAAAGAGGTCAAAAGGATAGGACTTTTCAACGAGATTGGACAAATGAAGTGTGAAATGGAAATGGCTCAAATTTGGAACATTTATTGCAGAATCCAAAGGTGAAAGAGCTAGAGGATGTCACAGATCCGAAGAAGAACCTCAGTGACTTCCTAGTCTATCCTATTACTTGGCTTCAGTTTTGAGGAGAAATATTTAGGTGTTGTATCTTGCTAATTTTATTTGTTAGGGCTTACATTCGTGTGAAACAATCACACAAATAGCTTGGAAGATGTGAGGGTTAAGTCGTGACAGATGATAACCTTAGAATCCTAAGACGAGTTAGCGCTTAGATTGTACAACAG
>NW_018244118.1:0-946 GCF_001263595.1 Phalaenopsis equestris | reverse complement strand
GCACTTTAATGGAATGTATTTTTTTATGTTTTATTAGAGGATGTTGATTTTTAGGACTTGGAGCAAAAAGAATGAAATTTAGAGTCAAAATAGAAAATTTAAAAAAAATTTCAGCGCCGACGGCGCCAGACTGGGCGTCGATGGTGTCGTTTGACAGAGAAATCAGAATTAATTGAAGACTCTGGCGTCGACAACGCCAGTGTCGGAGCGGACCCTGTTTCTAGAAGATTCGACGAATTTAGACACTTTCTCAAGAGTTTTTGGATGCACCTATTGGAGAACCGACCTAGGCTCTATTTAGAGCCGAAATTTGATCAGAAAACCCCCCTTCGCACAATTTCGAGTTCTTCCACTCATTTCAGTTTTCCTCTTCACACACCTACATTCAACGTCATTTCACACCATTAGTTAGTTATTGTCTTTATAGTTTTGAGTTTTTGTGGTGAGTTTAAGTGTGAATTTTTCTCTAAGAAGTGTTGGAGAGGAAGAGAAATGAGAGATTTCATCTTCCTACATTTCCTAAAAGAGGTTACAAGGGATTTGCTTTTTGAGAAACAGTTTCAGATTAGTGTTGTTTGTTTATTATTGTTGTATGAACTTTCTTTTATATATGAAATTTATGTTTTGTTATATTTTTCTCATAAAATCTGAGTAGTTTCCTTTATCTTTCTTCCTACTATGAAATATGGTGAAATGAAGAGATAATTTAGATGTGTCAATATTAACATTTAAAATAAATAGTGATAGTTTTTCAACTCCGCTCTTAATTTACTTTTCGATCTGGCCAATTGAATTGTTAAAATATGTTGTAAAACATATAATCTGGGAAATGGAGTAAGAGTTCAAAAAAAAAATTATAAAAGATTGGGTTGGGATCCCGTTAAAGGAACTATCGATGCTTCAGATGAATGGTGGGCTGAAAGATTAGGGGTAATAAATACAAACT
>NW_018244117.1:2181-2417 GCF_001263595.1 Phalaenopsis equestris | reverse complement strand
TAATAATTAATTAAATATTAAAATGTGTCCATGATGTGTCGTTTCCAATTTTATTCAATTATGTCGCGTCCATGTCAGTGTTTGTGCTTCATCCATGGCAATGCTATTGGTTGTAGCGTCAAGGTCATCCTCAAACATGGACTGCAAATAATATATATGTTTATTGTTAGATACCTAGTCAAACAAAAATAAAGTGTTGAAGACTGCATCCTGGACACTTCACTGAAATATATATA
>NW_018244117.1:0-1200 GCF_001263595.1 Phalaenopsis equestris | reverse complement strand
TATATATATATATATATATATATATATGACATAAAATTATTTTAATAGATTACACAGAAGTACCAAAGGCTCGTGCAAATTTATTATTATCATATAAATTTCACAATATTATCATAAAAGTTCGTAACATTGTATAATTCAAGTAAAGGTAAATGAGTTATGGGAATAGACAGCTTAAGCAATAGAGCAGAAAATAATTTCAATCAACTTGAAATAGGCATGACTAAGCATTAATCTAGGCATGACTAAGCATTAATCCTTCAACAAAATAAATTAGCTGAAATCAGGTTTTAACCTTATATTAAAAATCATCGATTCATAACTAAACCTTCAAAAGTCATCATTCATTCTACCCACTTCGTTCAGCTGTCATAGCAAATAGCACACCAACAACAAAAATTTTGGATAGAGTTTAAAATAGATAAAGCAGTACACGGATATATTTCAAGACCAACAGAAATCATAATTAATTAATATGAGGATAGTGGGTATTAATCGTAAAAAATTGTATACTTCAAACAATCATATCTAACCATATTTAAACTATTAGAAGTGTTTCCTAGGTCACATATCTACAAATTAGAAAGTAAAATAAGATCATATAAGAGGCAAGTCAGTTTAAACAGATGGGAAGCTTCAAGAAAATGATGAATATTTAGATGAATCAAATAATATATATAGGATAGACTACTATGGTATAATGAAAGTATTATATGAAAACAATCATTTACTCTTTCCTTGGTAAAAGAGAGAAAAAGAAAAAAATATATAAAATAAGCTCAACTTATTAAAGGCAAAGAGACCCCTAAGAATGCATCAACAATAAGGTTAATATGCAGCCAATATGTAAGCTCCACCTAATAGATTATTATACAACGACTAAGCATTGCAGGCTAAAATCCTACAATTAAAGAAAAATAAAGGTATCTACTTCTCATAACTATATCATGTTTCCTCAATAAGGGTAAATAACAAATACATTTGCTTGAGATTTGAACTTAACAGCAGAAATACTCTCATTAAGCTATGTCAAAACTCTAGCAAAACTTTCATATTCATAATATCAATTTAAATAGATAAATTAAAAAAAAAAAGATAAATAAGAATCTACAATAATGTGTCATGTTCAACGTGCTACGTATTATAGCACACACGTATCACATATACAACACAATATTTTGCTTTATTGCATCTAAATAT
>NW_018244116.1:0-996 GCF_001263595.1 Phalaenopsis equestris | reverse complement strand
TAAAGTTTCTAACATTAAAATAAAATATAATTTGCAAGTGACCATACACGTCAATCCAGACTGCAAAGGCGACGAAAGGGAAAGGAAAGACATCGCTAATTGCATTAGACGAAATCACGAGAATAAGAAAAGGAAAGAAAATCATTATGGAGCGACGATCACTAGATGGATGATGGTGTGAGAGAGAGAGCAGAATAAGGCAAGGGTTTGGTTCTTATAGCATTACTAAATTGTGGTTGGCCTACCATGGTGGTATCTCTTTGGTTAACCCTAATGAGAAGGCATTTGTAAGGTAGGTGGCACGTTTGTCCCTCTTTAATTAGAAATTATTTCGATAGAACTATCCAATTAAGGTGATAAGAACTGTAGAAGGGTATGGTGACTTTGATGCTATTGCCTCTACAAAGAGCCCTAGCTTTACAAAAAAATAAAAAAGATTGGCTAGGCGCTTGAGATCATCCAACCATTTCTTGGTCATGCATTGCATCCTTTTGTCAATCATAAGAGCGTTAAACTTTCTCTCTCTTCCATTCCTTAAATTTTTTTTAGCAAACATAAGCAAATCAATATGTTTTTGGGTTATAATTTAGATATTGTTAAATTATTAAAAAGTAATTAATATAATGAATGGTTGTTAACATCTAAGTGTATAATTAAACAAATAAAAAAAATTAGGAAACCAAAAATTTTAGTAGAAAAAAGTTGGAAATAAAAATTCTCGTGCCTTGATCTAGACAAAATAATTTAATATGTTCATTGAGATTAAATGTTTGCTTTTGCTTTTAAAAAGCAAAGATGAAATTTCAAAATTGATAATGCAACACAGGATAGTGAAAAGTATAAATGGTGTTTGAACAGTAGCACTTGGGTGATGGGTATTTATTGATAATAATTGAAAAATTGGCGCCTTAGTGGCAATGATCAGGTAATAGAGATTGAATAATGATAGTCAAAGATATTTATCAACACTTTGTAGCCAAATAATAATGGTTATGG
>NW_018244115.1:124639-128275 GCF_001263595.1 Phalaenopsis equestris | reverse complement strand
ATATACACCAAATGCAACAATTAATTGGGTAAATTAACATGGCTAGCCTAGATCGTTTTGGCCATTTGCACCCACTTGGACGCATGCACTAAATGTGACCTAACCCCCCTAAAGTCACCAAATTAACTCCACCCCAGCCATTAGTTGGACTTAGTGACCAGTCCAAACACTATGAGACCACCTAAATCATGCCATGGACCAAAGATCCCCAAAATTAAGGGATATTATTTCCAAAAATGCCTGTGCTTACGATATCCTTACCAAAATTAGGTATTATTGCACTAAATTGCTGTGACATATTCCCTTGGGTTCCCTGAGCTCCTAGTCACCTCCCCCTGGCCGACCGGCAAGCCTAGTGGCCGAAAAAGCTCAAAACCGAGAGCCACCCCCATTGCACCTCACATAAATCAAACCTAGAGGTCAGCTCATCCAAATCAAATTGAAGAGCTCCTCTGCCCTCCATCTAAGCACCACAATGCACCCAAACTTGTGCCCTGAGAGCCACCCCATGGCCATTTTTATAAAAACTCACCTCCACGGCCATGGGAGGTGTGCTAAAATTTTTCTAAAAGAGAGCCTCCCAAATCACTCACAGAGCTTCCTTGAGATCTCCACAGCCCATTCCAATCACTCCAATGTCTTGATTCCCCCTGTATAACCCTAATTTTGAGCTTAAAAATTAGGGCAGAAATAAGACATCTCTCAAAACTTCAAACTTCAATTGCTTGTGCCCACACCTTCACAATAGCAAAAGAAGACAAAACCCTATCAAATTACCCTCTGAAATAGCCTCTACCATAGCTCTAGACCAACACCTGAAATCGAGCTTGGTCGAATTCATAACTAGGCCTTACACCACAGCAAGAGGCTTAATCCCTGGCCTCTTTGGATCCCAAAAAACGTGCTGAGCACCTCTAATTGAAGCCTCCATTTTAAGAGCAAAGGTATAAAACTTCTCCTTCTGTCGAGCCTATTTTGATTCTCCGTTAACTTGGGCTTGATTTCATGACAAATTGACCGTATGGATGTGTTCGTCTCACTAAGACGAGCATTTTTTAAAAAAAAATTACTTAATTTGGTTGAGAAATGAGAGAGATCATAAGCCTTGAAGGTGGACGGCTCTCGACCTAAGCCATTGGGGACGATGATCACGCGCCGTCCGATCGCGCGTGTATCAAATGGATGGCCAAGATGAAGTCGGACAACACTTCTTTACATAAAAACCGGGACATATGGCTGCTAGCGTGGACGACGGCGTTAAATAGGAGCGCGCCGCGTGGAGTTTTGGAGCTGCCTAAGATCTACATGGCGTCGCGTGGATAAGTAGAAAAATAGGGCTTTTTCTATTTATTTAAACTCCCTAAACTTCAAAAATCCATAACTTTGTGTAGAAAAATCACAACAATAAAATAAAAATACCCACTTGCTCAGTGAAAAGAGGAGAATAATATGGAATAAACTTCAAGTCCATTTGGTGGATAAAGTATTTTTAATTAATTAAACACTATATGGGATCATTTGATTCTCCATGCTTATTGATACATCACCTTGGCTTGAAATTTTGGCATGTTGTAGCCTCAATTTTTGGCATGTTTTAGCCTCTGTCAAGGGAAACATCCTCTGATTTTTTCAAAGTCAGAGGAGGTTTCTATATAGAGATCCATATTTTTCAAGTTCTTGCACATTATTTCCTTAAAATAATCATGGAAATTAGCATATTGATTAGAAAATTTTTAGAAAATTTTGGAAGGTCGACCATGACCATAGAAGCTCTTGAAATAATTTCATGGGTCAAGTCATTTAATATGTACTTAAATTTTACAAACACTAAATTACTAAAATAATCATTTTTGGAAAATATAAACATTTAAATGACTTGATTTTTTATTTCCACTGTGTTTTATGATCCAGAGAACTCACTATAAAAATTTCAGAATATTTTGAGTTCATTTGAAAAATTAAGTTGATTTTTAAAGATAAATACCACTTTTGACACTTAAATGATTTTTAAAAATCAAAATATAACTCAAAAAATTATGAAACTTAGTTTTTTGAGTTCTCTGTGATCAAGGATATTTTTATAAAAATAAAATAATATTTAGAATAAAAACTTGATTTTTAGCCTATTTTAAATATTTAAAAATTCATAAAAAACACAACAATAACAAAATTCATGGAAATGTTCTAAATTGCTTCTTAATCACTTAGGAATCATTAGAATATTTTTACTAGTTTTTTAAATAAAGATATTGAATTTCAAAACTTAAAAATAATTTTAAAGGATAAAAATGACTTTTCACTAAAATAATTCCAATAAATCAAAGAAAAATAAAAAAAAATTAAAATTTGCTCATCTGGGTTCTCTATCCTTAGAGAGGTTTTTCAAAGACACAAAACTTGATTTTCATCATTTAAAATATTTTATTTTTGTTAAATAACCCAGAACCTAAACTAATTCAGATAAATCACAGAGAATTCAAAAAATCATAAAATTTGGTCCAAAGGATTCTCTAGTCTAGGTCTACCTCCAGTAAAAATTTCAAAGGATTAGAATTTACCTTAGTCAAGTTAGAAATTTTCTTTGAAAAATCCTATTTTTGCATGAAAATAATTATATAAAATAAATAAAATTTTGAAAAATCACATTTTCTCCTTTGATGTCTTAATTGACCCATGAATGAGGTAGGATAAAAATTTCAAAGTCATTTTAATTTAATTTGACAAATTATGAAGTGTTAGGGCCTTAGGGGCAAATGTGTAATTTTGGAAATTTAGCCTTAATTAACATTTAGGCTTAAGTCAAGGAGGGAAATGGGCAACCTCTAATCTTAATCAATTTATTTGATGTTTGGAACACAAGGGGTTAATTGGTAGAAACCAATCTCACTTTCTTAAATAAGTTAATAAATTTCAAAATTATTAAAATTTGGAAGTTTATTAAAATTAAATGATCTTCAACTTAGGGGTATGACTTTTGAAGTTAATAATTAACCAATTTAATACCCCTCTTTTGATTTTGAAATAAAAATTCAAATTATGAATCATGACAAAGCTTAATCTTTTTAAAACTAATTAAGACACTTACCTAGGTCTTAAGGGCTTAGTGGTGGCTTAGGCCAAATCAAAATTGACTAAATGAGGATTAGAGAACTAAACATAACATAATCAAACATCTTTGAAACACCACTAAGCCTAATTAAAAAAATTGGCTAAGTGTTCAGGTTACACCAACTTGCCCTTTAAGGAAATTCACTCACAAAAATTTTTAAATTAATTGATAAATGATAATTACCCCTTCCCTAGGGATAATTAAGACATCAATGTTCACTAAGCATTTGAAGTATTCACAGGTTAAACCATTAAGCAACATAATAAGTTTAAATGAACTCGAGGCTTTTCACCAGTTGGTGCGAGGGAGACATGGACCTGCTTCCTCCTCCTAACTTGTTGGATACCTCAGAGGTCTATTAAACTTAATATACTTTGCCCAATGAAATCATCCTTAACTAAACTTTTAAGGACTCACCAAAATACAACATATAGTTAGGAAGACCACCAGAACTTTACTTTTCCTGCTCTTCATAAATGCTCTCACATGCATTTTTAAGTTTCAGGTGGTGGAACGAGAAGACTCGC
>NW_018244115.1:106042-124427 GCF_001263595.1 Phalaenopsis equestris | reverse complement strand
CAACTTCAACTAAATTAAGACATCTCTATCGGATGATCGGGAATCCCTCGGAGGAGGTAACCTACGGTTGCTAACGAGGCTTCCCACAGTCAAAATGAAATTATGGAACTCATCAAGTTGAGTTTAGTAGGTTCATTTAGACTAAGTGAATCTAATAGAAAATAGTGGTGCCGGAATGAGGGACCCGTAGGACCCTAACCGGTGTCATTGTAATCAACTTTAATATGACCCTATAAAATTTAAAGAACTTCAACCATAGGGCCACCTGATTTGACATTATAACTTGACACAGTAGAAAACTCAAGCTCGTCGTGGTGAGGAGCTTGGGGCTAGCATGGTGGGCAGCACGGCCATCTTCAACAGCAAAACCCGTCTTCCCTAGCTAAACCAATCTTCCTTCCTTAGACTTGAACAACAAAGCCATAGGACTTTGAGGTTGCTTGCTTATGTAACGTAAATCCTCACATCATCTTTAGACCATTGCATAATCCTGCTATACAATATAAGCCCTAACTCGTCTTTGGATTCCGAGGTTGTCATTTATCTTGATCTAAATCCTCATATCTTCCAGGCTATTTGTGTGATTGTTTCACACGAATATAAGCCCTAACTAATAAAATTGGCAGGATGAAACACTAAAATTTTTCTCCTCTAAATTTAAACAAAACATTAGGATAGCTTGGGAAGTCACTAGGGTTCTCTTCTAGGACCCATAACATCCCCTAGTTCTTCCTCCTTTGGATTCTACAATAAAATGTTCCAAATTTGAACAAATCCCCTTTCACACCTCTACGTCCAATTTCATTGAAAAGTCCTACCCTTTGAAATTCCTTGAAGATAATATTTCCTGATTTTTATCGAGAGTCTTCTTAAGTGACTCTTGTCATTTAAGATGTAATTAACTATAAGAGCTTGCCCTTATAGAAAGCATGTTCAAACCCAACTTAATATAAACCCTATTTAATCTTTTATATTAAATAGAGGAACTTGTCGGTAAATACAAAGGTTTCGCAGACCAAACATACGTCATACTTTCTTTAGTTTAGTTGATCGAGCCTCATCCTCAAGTTTTGTGTTTATCATTTGGGATAGATACAGGATTTGAGGTACAATGCTCTTTCATTTTAAACTTTGAAAAAAATGGAGTCAGTTTGATTTCATACTTCAACGTCCTTCCGAAGCGGGCGATGGGATTTCAATTCCGACAACTTCTTACGGGCAACTCCCCACAAACCCCCGAAATAGCGCCGACAAGTATGCTCCTAATTAATGGCTCTAACAAGATTAGCATTGGAATCGAAAAGTTCCCCCTCAGAAATAAGACTGAAGAATTCATCCTTTTCTACCTTTAAAATAACTATTTTAGCATCCTTCACTTTTTAAGACAGATTATCAAAATAATTCCAGTTCCAAGATATGAAATATCTAGCTACAGATTTATGAACTAACCAAAGTCCAGTCCAAGGGAAAAGTGCTTTATTAGGAGTCCAGACAAATTTAAAAAAAGAGAGGAAATCAATATGTACAGTCCACACATTAAGAAATCTAAATCTTGTTTTATTCTGAAAACTAGTTATAGAAATGGACAATTATAAAGGTCTGTGATCTAAATAGGTATATGGAAGATGGGAAACATTTCAATACAGATATGTCTCCATTCACTGAGAGTTGACTAAGAATCTATCTAATCTCTCATGAAGTTTCCCTCTTTTTCAGGTATCAAATGAACCTTGAAAAGGAAGTTCAACCGGGTGAGCGGCATTAATATTATCAGAAAATTGAATTTTTTTCTTTAAATCAACTGGCTTGCCTCCCCACTTTTCACTAGGATAAGCCACACTGTTAAATTCATCACCAACTAACCAATTCCATTGAATAGTACGCTATAAATATTTTAAGTTCATCCAGAGCTCTTCTTTATCCCCCATTGTACTACCATAATAAGCAAATGTCGCTGTGTTTTCTAGAAAATCCCAATGTAGGTGCACACGGAGAAACTGAGCATTATTTACTAGTACATGGTACTGAATATTTTTCTTGCAAAGAAACCAAATCTTACTATTGATATTAGAGACAATATCAAATTGAGGATAACCTTCATAAATCTTTTTGGAGATAGTTTGTGCTAGTGGCTCTAATATTGCAAAAAAACAAAATGATGTATTCTATGTAGATTTTTAAGTCTTAGGCAATTTGAATCTAAGATTCCCCTGATGTTCCAAAACAACAATTTAAATATTGGAGTGGGGCTCTGAGACTCTAGAGGGTCTCCTAGGCTACTTTTTTTTTTGATAAGGATGAACTAAATTTTCGTTTAGCAAATTTTTTAATTCCCAAGCTCCTTTATTCTTCCTTATGCTTCTCTAAACTTCCCAATTTTTCTCCATTGAATGCCTTATGTGAGACAAATTTTCTTCAACAATCTCATTCTCCAGTGAATTGTTAACAATAAGGTACTTATTAATTTTTGTTGCATCAATAACATTATTGGGCACAAAAATTAATGAAGGACCAGGCTCCAAAACAGGATCGAATGTCTTGAATGTGGTTGGGAATTGATAAAGAAATAGGTAAGGGAAAAACTTCAGAATCTTCAGCCAGTGTATCAATTATTTCTGTAGAAGCCTCTTGTAATACAACCCTTGGTTCCATTGGTACAATCTCAGAATTTAAAATAGCATCAGTAATTGTGTTTGTATTAATATCCTGCACTTGAACATTAGTGTCCAACTAGGGGGTAGAAATAAACGGCATAGGAACATAGTTGACCTTAATTGGAAAGGCATGCTTGCCAACATTCCCCTTTATGATTCAATGAGGTAAGTTACATCCTTTTTGTGAGATCTCAAAGAGGGATCCAGTCTATAACATCTCTCTTGAGTATGTCCAAACATTTTGCAATGATTGCAACAAAAAGGTTTTTATTCCATTACAATGGGTAGCCAATATCCATTGTGTTCAGTACCCAACCAAAAATCTTCAATTTTTAAAATGGTAATATCTCTTTCTACCAAAAATCTTGCAGCAAAAGGTTTGGATAGATTAAAAGAAGAAATGTACAATTTCATAGGTCTTCCAAGAAGGGAGCCAATGGAGAAAAGTACTTGATGATTGAAGAAAGGAAGTTTTAAAGATGGTAATTTATACCAAAAAGGAATAATGGGTGGTTCTTGTGTAGGATCAAAATCCATAGACCATTTCAATATCTTCATTTGTGCTGCTTCATGACAAGGGCTTTTTTGAAAATATTTGAGCATAGCATTTTCCCTTGTTAAATGTATCGTAATATGCCTCCCATAAAAAAGGCCCACCTTCCAACTACCCACCAATTTAAAATCATCTAAGGCTCTTCTTATATTTTCCAGCATGGGATGTCCCAATTAAAATTTTCCAATTAATATGAATTTGTAATTTTCAGATAGTTTTTCAATTTCAGAGTCAGAAAAGATAACGACATTTTTTCCGCTTTCTTCGACCCTTTCTTATCAAAATTACAGTCAGCCCTCCCATCCATGGAGTCATGAAAAATCTGTCGGAAGACAAGTTTGTCCTCCAAAGGAGTGCCACTAACAACTCTGCCAACCACTTCAACAAAAGAACCTCTCCCAATGAAATTCGAGTCAGCGCAGATAATTCTTTTGCTTTGACCTCCAAAGAAATAATAACTAAAGAAAAAGACACTCATTAATAGCAGGAACAATAAACCCAGTTAGGAAAATTAACCCAGAGAGATAGGACACCAAGAAAAAAGTTACCTCCCAAATCCAATGGAACTGTGAACTAAATAAGGAATTTGAATTTAGAAATGCCCAAAAAGGCCAAAAAAATAAAACTCCTTGGAGAAAGAACTGAGAGAGTCACTAAGTAAAACAGAGAAACACCACCATGTCCTCCATGAAGAGAAAAACACCAATGAAAACACTAAAAAACTAAACGAAGAAGCCATTGCGCAAAAAACCCTAGCGGAGCAATCTTAAATTCCATCTATATGTGTGTGTGCGCGCGTGTATGTATCTCATTATATCCAAACATACATACATGCATGCATATAGATGTATTTTGGTACATACATACATACATATACATATACATATATATATATACATACATACATATACATATATATATATATATATATATATATATATGTATGTATGTATATATATATGTATATATATATGTCCGATACTATTATATGAGCCCCTAGCCACTCCTAATGTGCTTAACAATCCTAGGACCACAACTTATCAACAGGGGGATTCGAACACCGGACCTTAAGGGACTTACAATTGACATTGCAGATGTCAACCAACAGGTCGGAGTAGGCGACACACACACACACAGATATATATATCAATAAAATATTTCAATATTTCTTAATACCATACAACTAATTAAAATATCATTACATAATTATCTTTAGAATACTCATCCTCAATATTCAGAGCTCCTCAATTATTGACTATCTTTAATAAATTTTCTTGAGTGTTTTTTTAATGTTTTAAAAGATAAAATTTTAATTATTCCTATATTTATGGATAGAATGATATATTATAACTTTGTTGTGCACTACATAATTTATAAGATCATAATTTAGAGATGATGGTTTGTGTAAAATGTAAGAAAGTGAGACTTTTATAGTTCGTACCAGAGAAAGATCAACCAGTTTATCACATAATGCTATTTATATTTTCGTTGCTCGATCGCAGACTATATAATTCCCTTATTTTAAGAAAGGTTTGAAGTCAAGCATATGATAAAGTTTTCTTTTTAACCAAAGAGTTTGGATTATTAAAACAACTGTAGTCATAATCCTTTTTTTCCTTTTTATTCGAAATGATTTGTTTTATTTTTTTCAAATTTATTTAAAAAATTTAACAAAATTAAATAATTTTTTTTTATATAAAAAATTCTTATTCTTATATTCTTACAAATTAATATTATTAGTAAGCAATTATTCGTATATCAACTTGTAAACATGTTTGATAACCTTTTTTAATATAATTTTAAATCATTCCAGTGGTATGCTTCAAGTATTAGTGATTTTATATCGATAAAAGCTTTATCTTTATATTTTTAAATGATTCAATATTATTATATATAATAGCTCAAGAGCTAAAAGAATTAGAAAAGGATTATGAGCATATTAAAAAAAGTAAGAAATATTTAAAATCAGAGAATGTAAGAATCCTGAACATATATTTATTTTATGTTAAAACGTAAATGAAACAAGTGTAAAACAAAACTAAAATAAAGAAATAATAAGAAAAAAATTTAAAATAAAAAAGTTGTGCCAAACAATTCTTTAGCATTTGCGGTGTGGCCCGACTTTACACATGCTAATTCAAGTTGATATGTCATGTAAGTAATATGATGAATTGAATCGAAATTCATTCCTATGAGGATCAATGGTGTATTCTAAAATTAAGTCAAGTACTAGCTCACAAAGCCTATCTTCTATTAAAACGTAAAACACTACCAAAATGTTATTTTGCTTTTCCAAAAACTGACTAAAATTTAAATTGCGCAAAAACGCTTATGGTTATTTAGTTTAAGACGTCAAATGTTGTGATAAGATCTAAATTTACACTAGTAGTCAATCAGAAACATTTGTGGTTTAAAACAACTCTCAACAGAATAAAAATCCTAATCTTAAAAACCCTAAGCCGATATGCCTGTGGATTTAATTTGTTATTTTAAAAAAAATATTTTTTTTTTTTATATTTTCGAAGCAATTTCAATATTTCTGAGGTAATATCTATTCTCCTAAACCTTTAAGTTGTGATTTTTCGTTATGTAGATGTTAACTCTATGGAAATGAAAAATTTACACCAAATTTTAAGTATAATTGAAGCTACCACTTAATAATAGATGATTTTGGATGATAACACAAATAAGCTTTGACTTCATAATACAAATAATCCTCAATCACAACATTCATTTTATAAAATATTACTTCATATGAGAAATTCAACTTAGCTTATAATGATTTCAAAAAATCCACATAGAACCACATTAATTTTACAATAAGATTCAATGTTTCTAAGATGTTTAAACAAAGAAAAGATTAATGAATAATAGAACCCAATTTTTCAACAATCTTGGGGATGTTTCATGCTTGTCTCTCTATTTCTTTTTCCTTGCTTCACCTCACTAAGCAAACTTCTCACCCTCACACTTACAAATACTCCCTCTTTTCAACACACACTCTAGACCTTACACTATGAATCTTTCCCTCAGACTATAGTCTAAGACATGCTTAAATAAGTCTTCAACACTCCAATCATCCCTTCGTATCAAAATTTGAAATTTTTGCATGCATAATTTCTTATGTTAGGGCACTATGCTTATGGTGTTGTGACGCTGGGATACGACTTAGGCGTCAAACTGTTACGCTTTCTATTCAAAATGTTACACTTCCAAGCACCGAAAGAAAGTGCCTTACTCATAAACTAGAATATATCAAGTAAATATTATTAATTACTCCTTTTTCATCACCATACAAGAGGGACACCAATTTAAATTCAACTCAGCTCATGAAACGCAGTCAATGAGATCATTTACGGGCAAGACTAAGGAATCGATCACTGTGAGGCAACCCAATAGACAAAGGAACCACTTTGCTTATTTGAAGGATGACAGAGAGAAGATCACTTCGCCCAAATATTAATGTTGGCGATTCATTAACATATTTCTATGTTTCAAGTGGAGTTTTTTTTTAAGTAAGGATAAGAGAGCTTATAAGCTTTGTTATATTTTATGATATCTTCGAGCGGTTTGCTCCCAGCCGCGCACAAGCCATGTCGGGATATTTCGGGTTATAATTATGGGTTGAAAGAATGGGAGAACTTCGGATCATTAATCCGGTGCACATGGCAGACAACACGGCCATTGATGAACTACAGTCCCATTGACGCCTTTGTTTCTTTTCTCTTTGTTTTTTGCTTATATTTTGTAATGAGATCTTATATAAAGAGTACTGTCTATACCATCCCGACAGTTACGATGGAATTTAATTGGGAAGCATGCTGACTAGTGACTATCGATTGAAAGAGAAACCTCAATTGTTCAGAGCTATGAGTGGGCCGAATTTCCAACCATTTTTCTTTTCTTTTGCAAAATTTATGGACACCGAAGCTACTAAGCAATTGGAATTAAATAAGTTAGCTCTCCACTTATAAATTTTTTTTTTCTTTCATTTGCATGGTGTTCAATTCACGGTGAGCCATTATCAACCTTAAAATCTGAAACATTATTTATTATAAAATAAATAAGTAATTAAGTACTTGATTTAATATTTAATGGGACATTTATTATTATTTTAGTTAGAAAATTTAGATAAATTTCTCAAAATTTTAAAATAATTACTTATCTAAACTTTAAAGATTGATATTTACAATTATTACATTTAGGCGCATTAAATCGATGTAAGAAAATGTGCTTTTCACATTGAAATAATTAATAATAATTAATATTTTTAATGTGAGGTTAAAATTAAATATGTGTTCTATGAATGTAAATATTAAACAAATTTCTATTCGATGCATAAATATATATAAGTACAATATGTATGTTAATGACTATTTTAATTATAATTTTTTTTTTCTGAAAAATTTATTCAAATTAGTCGAACAGCAAAGATCATTTCTATTGACTTACGGCTGGCAGATAACATCGATTGAACATGGATCGACGGTCAAATGATCTGAACTGATTAGCGACTACATTAGAACGAAAAATAAGATTAAAGGCACGGCTGCAGATAATATACAGTTGAAAATAAAAACTCACTCATTAAAGTAAACAAAATAATTAGTATCAGTATTAAGTTATATCTAAGACCCAGACGACAGTATGTTCTTAAAAATAGCTAGTATTGATCTAATTTATACGTACCTTCCCGTAATATACCTATTTGTATTGACTGCTACCCATATAATAGCCAGAAAGTTATGCACGAGAAGCAAAGGCAAATAATAATCTCTCCAAAAAACATAAAGCCTGTAACAGTGCCATCACGGCATTAAAATCTAATTGACATAAAGATGGTCAATAAAATGTTAAGGATGAGCCCCGCATTTACTCTGAATGGCCCACTACTCAAATCTAATATATGAGAGATGAATCTTTTTCGACTAACGAGTGGGCATTTACATGATTATCACATAATTCTTATATATTTGCAGATCTAACTAGCACGTAAACATTCATATTAAAATACGTATCACTTAAAGTTTAACATCACATAAAAAATGGCATCGTCACTATACTTTTTAAAAATTAATACATCTTTTGATGCATTAGATTATGAGACCAAAATGTTAAAAATTTAAATATGAAACTACTTGGATTATGTGTGTAAATGAAATTAGAATTGTGGTATGATTGTAAATTTCCCATATATCGAGTATTCTAGTCACTTGACAATATGGTATTTATCTTTTAAATCAAATATCAAGGCTTTCCATCTCATAAAAATACATTTCACAATATATATTGGTAAGATACCACACTAATATAGGATACATTGGGGATATAGCAAATGCACTTCATACAAAAAGAACTTTATTATTAAAATTTTTAAATATTTTTTATTGTGTACAAATCACAAATTATTTGCACGAATCACAAAACAATCTAATGATCCAAATTTATAGAGGTGAATTGAGGGTCATACCTTTGACTAAAGAGCTGCACGTACTCATTAAGCCGACCGGCTGTAAAACGCCAGCGGACCGGCTGAAGAACACCAGCCAACCAAAAGCTTAACGACCGATCGACCAAATGACTGTCAATCAACTAAGGGCCAGTTTGGCAACTATAGGACCACTCATGCCAACAAGAGACAGACATATATGCCAACGACTAGTCCATAGTCTAACCCCAATAAGCTCACAAGTATCAACACAAAGCTCTCTCCACAGTTCATGGAAAGATCTCTAGAAATCATAAAGGAATGATAATCAGGCAAGCAGGTCGGTCTTAGGCAAGCAGGCTACCATAGTCAAAGCCAACCGGCTTCCTAGAGGAAAAGACGAACCGATGTCTAGATAAAAGCTAACCAACTTCCAAGAGTGAATCATGACCGACACCAATAGAAAAGGAAACCAAAATCAGTTCTGAAAATGAAAATTCATAGCACATTAAAAAACAATAACACTATAACATCTTTATTCAAGTAGGGGCAAACATGTAATTATATTTTTTTGCCCTCTATCTCGCATAAATAAGGAGCCCATGGAATCCATTGAGGGCTTATGGCCTCTGAGCTTATTTGTCTTTAGACTATTGACCACATTAGTTTTTTTCTCTCTGGACTCATACTCTTGAAAGATAAATCTATTCACTTATTACCTTTAACCCTTATTTTAAATATATAAAATGTGATGCAACGCCCCGGAGTACATGAGTTCACCCATATTGGACAAGTTGTTTGTGCTCCTTCATTCTTTCATCCTCTCTATTTGCCTCTCTATTACTCCCTCAATATTTCTACCACTATGATCCTTAGGCACGACTAACAAGTTAAATTTGGATTTAACATCCTTAAAGATGTGATGAGCATAAAGCGTACTACTAACAAGAATGGAAATGACAAGAACAAAAAAATATGTGAGAGAGGCAGTTTTGATAAAGATAAAACCAAGCGCTCATGCGACAACACATCTAAAACCAAAATAATCATTTCTATCCTCTTCATAGATATTTTAGTCAGAAGGTGAGAACCATAAAAAAAAATGGTTAGCTTTGAATGGTCAGAAAAAGCCGAATGACCATACTTATGTAATTCTGGGTCAATTCCGGATAGGTAACACTTACTTAAAAATAAGGAAAGTGTTATTTCAAAACTTAACCTTCGTTATGACACATAAATTTATTTATTATTTTCTCTTGTTGAATTGACACTTGGGGAACTTAAATCAAATAAGCAATGCCAACAACAACCCCAAAGAGTTTTGAACGAAATAATAGCCAACAAACCTTTTCTCTCTTAAATCCTTATCTCCAAAACTGAATTGGATATTGGATAACACTCTGGAGGTGATTATCTACCAAATAAACACCAACTTTGTGAAGTGTACTTCACAAATCATCTCAAAAGCGAGCATTGAAGGTTATCCAAAAAAAAAAGTGATAACATCCATTTTAAACATAATGAAGGTGAGGCTCGATCGTGGTGAAGATCCGATAAACTAAAGGAGGAGTAGAATGGTTTATGATGTAAGTAAGGTGCCAAAAATTTGATCTGTATCCTAATAATCAATCCAACCCACAACGCCAAACATAAGAAGTTTATCTTAATGTTCAACATTAATAGAGCTCTATAAGTTGTTCCCAATCTAATAACGGTAAGATCCATGAAAGTTACAAATCAAATCACTTCAGTATGGTGTCTCAATAGTTGCCCATGCAAATGCAGTGATTTGATTTGGCAATGTCATGATAAAATGTGCGACCCAACTGAAGTGGAAATCTGACAAATAAAATGAGATAGACAGTATAAGTCTCGTGTTGTGCTGTAACATGTCAAAAAATGACTCAGGACTCTCGGTCGCCTTTTCGTCATTAAAAAGAGGGGTGTTTGATTTATTGTAATATATATATATATATATAATATATATTAAATATTGAAAAGTAATATTTTCATTTTGAAAATACGAGAAAGAACTGATCCCATATAAACAATTGTTTAAATAAGCTAGCACAACACCGCAAATGATGCATCTACCCCGAAGAATAAACACATCGCTTTCTAATGAGACTCAGTTAAATAAACTAAAGAATTTATGACATCCGCTTTAGTCTGCGAACCTTTACGTTAACTGACTAATTCTCCTATCTAATATAAAAGGTTAGATAGGGTTTATATTAAGCTGGGTTCTTAAAATTCCCTATAAGTCTAAGCCCCTATAGTTAATTGTAATTTAAATGACTAAAGCCACTTAAAAAAACACTAGATTTAGATAGGAAAATATTGTCTTCAAGAATTTCAAAGGGTTAAAATTTTCAAAGCTCAGACCAAGGAGTGTCAAATGGGAGATGCTCAAATTTAGAACATTGTTATGAAATCCAAAGAGAGAAAACTAGGGGTTGTCACAGATTATGAGGAGAACCTCAATGACTTCCCAAGCTATCCTATGGTTTGGCTTCAATTTTGGGAAGAAAATTATTGAATGTTTCATCTTTCCAATTATTATTATTTAGGGCTTACATTTTCATGACACAATCATACAAATAACTTGGAAGATAGGATGATTTATATGATAATGAATGACAACCTTGAAATCCTAAAGTGTGTTAGGGCTTAAATTGTATAACATGGTTGTGCAAAGGCCTAAAGAGGCCTAGAGATAATGTGAGGATTTATGTTGCACTAGGCAAACAACCTCAAAATTCTATGGATTGTTTAATTCTAAAGAATTGATTGTTGTTTGATCGCGACTTTATATATGCTTAAAAATATAAGTATTTAATATTGCTGCTAAAAGAATTAATTTCTCAACATATGTACCAAAACTTAATAATAATTATAGATTCGATAAATATGGATGTACTAAATATTCAATAATTGTAAAGTCACAATTATTAACGCAAGTATATGTATCGCTCAATTAATATAGGGCTCTAATGGAGTCCTAGATATCTATCCCACGGGGAGTAATATTAGAATTACGAACTAAGATTTTAGAAAAGTAATAATTTAATCGCAAAAACGAAATTCAATTTGCTTATCTGCCACTAATAGGCAATTAAAATAAATATGTAATTTTAATAACTATTAAATAACTAATTATGCTAATGAGGTTTTAATGTGATATTCAATACATAAGAAAGCATTACTCTCCTGGTCAAGAAATTATAGTAACTTGTCAAGAAATGGATAAAGTGAAATAAAGTGAATCAGTTCAATTTTATTGTGCCAAATAGGAGCATACATATTCTTTACCCTTTGGTCAAGGCATAAAGAACATTGACTAATCCTACGCTTGTTTTCTAAATCTGCGACTAGGCTGGGAGGATTCCGATTCTCACTTCGGAGCTCTGATAAACATTGACAGACTCTCACTTCAGCACCCAAATGATAGAACGGAAGTGGGGATTTTAGTCTGTCACTCTAAAATCTCTAATTCTACGCCCGATAATATTATTTCCATATTTATTTGCACTCAATTTCCAAGGGCTTTGACCTCCCTAAATCTTGGATGTAATCTTCACTTTAGCCGTAAAACTCAACATATTTTAACAAATCAATTGACCAGATTGAAAGTAAATTAAGTTCGAAGTGAAAGATCATCACAATTTCTTAAACATTTTTATGGCTTCGCCAATTCAAATTACCATTTCACAAATCTCAAGACAAGGAGAAAGACAGAGAAAACTTCTCAGATCTCATGGGGAAAACATAACAAAACTCGGAATTCATATATAAAAGCAAAGTTATACAAACTACAACAAGTAAATAAACTTATCTCTAATTTCTCCCCAAAAAAACTCCTCAAAGTTCCTCTGAATCTCTTCCTTTCTTTACAGCACACAGAATTCCTCTTTGAAGCAGCAAGGAGGAAGAAATCTCTCACTTTCCCTCCCTCTTACAATCTCTCGAAGAATTCCTCACAATTTTGACTCTCTACACTTGTTTCACACTTCAATTTTTAGTCTCCCCCCCTCTCCAGGACCTTTCTAACATCCAGGACCTCTCTAATTTTTGGCCAAAATCTTCTTTTAAAGTTGTGGATGAGCTTTCCCAACAGTTGCCTAGACATCTCTTCAAAATTTGGCCTTATCCAAAGCCTGATTAGGCATACCCGCGCGGCGGAGCTGGCCGTCGGCGGCCTCGAGGGCGCCGTCGACAGACCTTCTAAGTGACTTAATTATGGAGTCTCAGGAAATTCTCACCGTCGGCGCCTTTGGGCTCGCCGTCGATGCCCTAGTTCAAATCTTCACATTTTGGTCATTTTTACTCCAAATTCGCTCCTTTTTGCATATTTTTGCTCCAATGATCCTAATTCATCATTCCTACAACAAAACATCAAAAATACATTTCGTTAAAGTGTAATATCATCAAAAACAATATAAATTAGGTATGAAAATCTGAACGTATTTTCCTTTGGTCAAAATCTCTCAAACTTAACTATTACTTGTCCTCAAGTTATTTTAGTACTATATAAAAGTTATGATCTATTATAGTAAAGTTTTAATTCAGAAATACTATAAGTTTGATTTAGATAAATATCATAGTGAGATTTTCAAAAACATTCAAGTAATTAAAATAACTCTGTAGCTACCATATTTATTTCAAGAATGACTATATGTTGCAATATTAAGTCACTTAGAATATCCAAAAGATAAGAACTTCATGAGAACTCTACTAGTAAAACACCAATTCCAAAAATATAATTTCAGGAATGTATTTACATTTTTCCTTTAGGTAGGTCCAGTGAAGCCAATTTTTGATTAGGCATATCCTCAAGCTTCTCCTCACTTCCATTTATTTTTTCTTTCTTTTCTCTTTTCATTTGGATTGGTTTCAATCCTATATATTTTTCTTTTCATTTCAGGGATTGTTTTCAATCCTTTCTTTTTCCTTTTTCAAGTGAGGATTACTATATCTGGATAGCCTTTAATGATTTTGAACTTCAATTTTCTTTCCTCAAATTTGAAACTCAAAGCATTTCTTTACCTTATAAATATTTCATAGTTTTTATATCATTGAGCCTCAATCTTTTCTTCTCAAATGAATTTCCAGATTCTTAATACTTTAAAATATAGTTTCCTTTACTTTAAATAGTTAACTATAATCTTATTCTCTAATACTAAATATCTTAAGTTACAAAATTAATTTTCCTTAAGAAAATATTTCTTTAAGTCTACCATAATATTTAAATAGTTGCCAAATATAGTTACCTGAATTAAATTCACTACATAAAATCATATAAATAATTTTTATAAATAATTAAATAGAGGACATTTAATAGTTAATCTTTTTCTTCCCTCCCCCAAACTTAAATTTTTCAATATAAAATGATACAGGTGGAAAGAAAAATTCTAAATATAAACCATACCTTAGTATTTTAGGCATTTTCATCATTCTAATATTTTTGCAGTCCTTCTCAAAATTTCTACTTCAACTGGTCTGTAACATTAGGAGCTTTCTACACATATAATATATTAGAGAAATTTCTGGGTAATGAAATTTTGAAATAAGTACAAAACTAAAATATTAAACAAACACAATATTCCCTAACACAACCAAAATACTAAACAAAATAATTACAATTAAAATGCCAAAAAAAACACATTACGTTACAATTCACCAAATACTACTCAACATCTATTATACTACACATGCAATTATACTACACATGCAACATCTATTATACTACACATGCAAATTTAACTACCACACTACTTAATGACAAAAATTAAAAATCATCCAAGTACAACATAATAATAAAAAAAAACTCCAAATACACATAAACATCCATTTCTAGTACAAAAGATCACAGAAATAAAAAGTGCAAGTACAAGTACATCAATTTTATTAAATATTAAAATTCCAAACTATGTCTTCATCTCCTTGATCAGCAGGTGGATCGGGCTATTACTTAGTATATCAGGGGCACTCGGGGAAAGTCTCCCCTCTTTAGTGTCGGGCCTGAGCTTCGTAGTAAGCTACCTCAAAATCTGAATGCCTTTGAAGGTACCCACTATCATGATCATGTCGACGTTATAAACCTCTAATCCTTTCATTTATTAACTCTATGCTCTTCCGCTGTAAGGTCAACTCATTCATCAAATCAATCAGAGTAGGGGAACTAGAAGGCGGAAGGTCATAACTTGTAGAGGGGACATCTCTACTAGTACAAGGTTCTTGACTCCTACTTCCAGTTCTCCATTTCTCATGGGATTCATAAGTTTTCAAATTTTCTTTACTAATGAGTTTCATAGGGTGAACCCATTCCTCATCTTCTTCAGCTTCCACTTCAGAAAGTCGACAAAGTGCATAAATAAGGCCAGGATGTCCTAGACCTCCACTTGTTTCACTCCTTGCCATAGTCAATATATTCTTAAAAATAAATCTCCCCACATTTATATTTCTATTATTCTGAATACAGAAATTCAGAATAGCTCTATCTCTAATTACCTCACTATGGTGATAAGTCGGTAACATAATAGAAGAAATAAAATAGTTCCATGCCTTAGAGGTGGCATTCAACATGAAAGCTGAAAAATTTACCCGTTCTCGTTGCTTAATCTTCCATCATCCTTTCCCATCAGTGACAAAGTTGATCACATCATTCAGGGGGCCTTCCATTGTACTGAAGGATTTATAGTGGCAGCTATCATAGTCTGGGACTTTGTAAAAGGTGTTGATGCGGGCGGCATTAAATTCAACAGGAAATCCACGCACTTGAACGATTCCATCTTCAGAATAGAATACGTTGGCATAGAATTCCTTAACAATATTTGCAACAGCCTTATTGGTGTTGTAACAGAAGTTTTCCCACCTCCGCTCGGCAATAATTCATTCAATTTTTTCTTCTGGACTTTCAAAAACTCGATCTTGTATACACTTCTTTCCTTCAAATACTGAAGTAAATCTTGATTGAGCCTTCACATTGATGAAGCGAGACTCGTCGAACTCAAGTCATCTCTTTTGATGTGGAGCCATTTCAATCTAATCACAATCATAGAAAAATTCTAAAATATACTTCAAATATTCAAATAATGGCTTCCAAAAGTAATTCTAAGAGTTCAACACTAAGTTCAACGAATTTCTTCCCAATATTTTCTTCACATTCTCAAACTTTTCGGATCTACTCAACGTGGAAGAAGTCCATGGTGAAAATCAAATATTTTTAGTTTGGAGTGAAGCTCTTACCTAGAGAAGATCAAATCCGGTGTTAAAAAGCCTTGAAATCACCCCAAATCCTAAGATCTATCAAACCCTAATTCGAAAATGGCGCGTTTAGGAGGAGGAAGGGGATGATGAATTGTGGCGGTTGCCTGGTCAAAATTGCGGTTAAAGGTATTTTTTTGGGAGCTCGCCATCGGCAGGGTGTTCGGCGCCGTCAGCGCGCTCTATTGAAAATCTAACATAACTCTCGGGAAAAACCCACTGTCGGCAACATTGAGGGCGCCGTCGGCGGGCTCTATTGATTTGGTTCAATTTCTGGATTTTTGCAATTTCGATCAATTTCAAGCCTCAACGACATCCGTTCAATCATTATAAACATAATTTTAGGTGATTAAATGATGTACTTATCCCAAATAATCTCCGACAACACAAAACATGACATTTATATTTAAATTCCAAGGGGTACAATACAAGTTACATAACACACTTAAGTTTGGTATTTTCTCAACCTCAATATATTAATTCAGCGTCGCAATCCAAGGCACAACACTCAAAATGCTGAAAGTAAAACATTCTATGCTTAGTCTCAACTATACAGAGATCTAAAAGCGTAATTCTAAAGCAAAGAAAATGCAAAGTTAAAATTAAATTACATACATAGAAAGAAAGGTAGTAATATAAATTTACTATTCATCAGCTTCAATACTAGATTCTCCTCTAAGATCATCCATTGATTGCACATGAACGAAGAGGTTGTGGAAGGGTCAGAATGGAAATTCTTCAGTAGAATCCTCTTCTATCAATTTCATCCTCCTCATCAGCTGTATCAAACTATCTTCTAAATGTCCATAGTGCTCAAAATATTTTTTCATCCTCCAGTCTAGATGATCAAAGAAATCGAAGATATTATTAATCACATTCATAACATTTTGTACCTCCTCCAATTTCTTGATTCTGCGCAGGATCACCAGAGTCTTCTAAGAAATTATGGGTTGAACTAGCAGTGAATTCTGAGATGTTTGATCTACTATAATAGTCATGTCATTTTCATCTTCAAAAGCTGGGAATATCTCAGTTGGGTCCAAAGGCTTTCAAGGCAGAAATACCTTTTCCCAATTTTCGTAGGACACTTGGAACTGACTGCAAAGTGAGAAAATTATGGAAGGGTGTCCAAGCCCATAAGTTGATGTTGATCCATGAACGATCAGGCCCAAAACCAGGCCCAAAACCGACTTCACCATTATTGATCCAATATCGATCGGCAGTCCCCTTTGGATGCAGTAATTCACAATAGCACATTCTTTAGAACCTTTACCGCTCTTTACCGATCTTCATTGTCAGTAATAGTTTCACAGAAATGAAAAAGTGTCAGTGTTTTGAAACGTGATTTAGGAGTGTCGCAGAAAAACTAACGTACCCGTTTCCTCTCATTTCCCAGTCTTCAGTTTCGTCCGTTAAATATTGGTAAATTTCATTCATCTGGTCGGGATGAAGTTAGAAGTTAGAATAGTGGCAGACAGGAACGTTCTCGATCATGTATAATTCATTGATCTGTACAGGAGTGAAAGTAATTCATCTACCTCGTACATAAATGACTCCCTGGTTGATTCTGTGAAAATTTGCATAAAATTCCTTTACCACAGGAACAAACACGGCGGCGGTAGTATAACACAACACTTTCAATCTTCGCCACACTATCATCTCTTCAATTACCATTGAGGGATTATTCAATCATCAATTTATGAATTCTCATTCTTTAATCAATCTTTTCTTTGTCATTACCTTGTTGAAGATTCGCTGCGCTTCTGCACTAATAAACTTTTGCATATTAAACACTCACATTCTGGGATTATCAGGGAATGTGGATGCCATAGGAATGAAATTGGTGGAGTTTCACTTCATTTTGTGGGGGAAATATGAATTTAGGAATCAAATTTGGGAGTTTAAAAGGGTAACTCCTACCCAAAAACCGTCAAAAACTACCATTCAAACTCTAGAAACCGCCATCTCGCCGGTCTCGCCGTCGGCGCCCAAGGCAAAAAATTTCATAGTTTTGCTCTAGTCCGAATGCGTTCAAATTTTTCTTTATGGATCCAATTCTATAATGATTCAAGGGTAAATAAGAGTAGTAGAGCTTAATACTACCACAAACTAACGATAATTTCAAATAAAAGCTGCTGTAATAGCAATAAAAATAAAGATAATTATGGGTTGCCTCCTATAAAGCGCTTGGTTTAACATCGTGAGCCCGACTTATTCAGGTTTTATTCAGGTTAACAAATCATTAAAACCTCTTTGAAATTTGTTCTTTTACCCTCAAAATACGGTTTTAATCTGTGTTCATTTACTTTAAATCTATTTCTAGTCTTCTGATCTTCAATTTCAACAGCTCCGTAAGTATAAACTTGAGTCACAGTAGAGGGTCCTAACCAACAAGACTTCAATTTCTCAGGGAATAACTTCAACCTTGTATTTTAAAGCAAAACTTTTTGTCCTGGTTCAAAGTTCTTCTGGTTAATCTTCCGA
>NW_018244115.1:105141-105796 GCF_001263595.1 Phalaenopsis equestris | reverse complement strand
ATGCAGTATCCAGTCTAGTGGACCAATCTACTCTACTAGGGTTTACAGTCTTTTCAAGAATTTGTTTAATCTCTCTATTAGAAACTTCAATTAACCCACTGGTTTGAGGATGATAGACAGTAGAGATTTTATGAATAATATAAAATTTTTCTGTCAATCTCTGAATGTATTTATTTCTAAAATGGGAACCTTCATCAGTGATAATCATTATAGGCATTTCACATCTAGTGAAAATATTTTTCATTAAAAACCTTGAAACACTTTTAGCATCACAACGAGGTAAAACTTGTGCTTCAATCCACTTAGAAACATTGTCTACTACAATTAATATATATAAGTTCCCAAATGAAGGAATAAATGGTCCCATAAAATCTGATCCCTAAACATCAAAGATCTCAGCTTCTAACATGAAATTCAGAGGCATTTCATTTCTTCTAGATATTTGCCTACTCGTTGACATCGATCATAAGTTTTTATGTATCTATAAACATCTCTAAAGATAGTAGGTCAATAAAATCCAGCTCGTAAAATTTTATAAGCAGTTTTATCAATCCCAAAATGTCCTCCAAGTTCAGAATCATGACATTTTTGAATGATTAGCTTTAAATAAACTTTTCATATTATCGTTTCTTCATAAGGTACACATCTTCTCATA
>NW_018244115.1:101332-105131 GCF_001263595.1 Phalaenopsis equestris | reverse complement strand
TTACATTATTTATATAAATAAGGCTCATCCCAAAAATATGCTTTTGCATCACGAAGAAATTTCCTTTATTGCTGCAATGTCAGCATAGGTGGCAAAATATCACTTACAATATAGTTAACAATATCAGCAAACCATGGTATTTTCTACTCATTAATATTATAAAGTTGTTCATCAAGGAAACTGTCTGTAATTTCATTATCGGTGTCAGATAATTCATAATTTTTTAATCTTGACAAATGATCAGCTATTTTATTATCATGTCCCTTTCTATCAATAATCACAAGATTAAATTCTTGCATAAAAAATATCCATCTAATCAAACTTCGTTTGACATCCTTCTTTTGCATTAGATATTTAATAGCAGAGTGATCAGTGTGCACAACACATTTAGCTCCAATTAAGTAAGATCTAAATTTGTCCAAAGCATACACAATGACCAGTAACTCTTTTTCAATAACAGTATAGTTAATTTGTGCATCATTAAGAGTTTTACTAGTATGGTATATAACTTTAAAATCCTTTTCATACCTTTGTCTAAGAACAGCTCCAATAGCATAATCACTAGCATCACACATCAATTCAAATCGTTTCTCCCAAGTAGGTGAACCTATAATAGGGGTTGTGATTATTTTTTTCCTTTAATAACTCAAAGGCATTTAAACAACTTTTAGTAAATTCAAATTTCTTGTCCTTTTCTAGAAGTTGGCATAGAGGTTTAGTAATTTTTGAAAAATCTTTAATAAAACGCCTGTAAAAATCAACATGTCCAAGAAAACTCCTAACCTCTCTTACATTAGTAGGAGGTGCTAGTTTAGATATAACTTGAATTTTTGCAGGGTCTGCTTCCATACCATCTTCCAAAATTTTATGCCCTAACACAATTCCTCCTGCAACCATAAATTGAGATTTCTCCTAATTCAGAACCAAATTTGTTCTTTCACATAACTCCAAAACTTTTTCATGATAATTTAAGCATAATTTAAGCATGGTTCCAAATATAGAGAAATCATCCATAAATACTTCCAATCCATCATCAATAAATCATCCATAAATACTTCCAATTTACTAAATATAGACATACTAAATATAGACATCATACATATCTGAAATGTTGCAGGTGCATTACATAATCCGAACGACATTCTTCGTAAAGCAAAAGTTCAAAAAGGACCAGTAAATGTTGTCTTTTCTTGATCCTTAGGAGCAATATGAATTTGATGGTAACCGGTATATCCATCTAAAAATAAAAAATATTTGTGCCCAACAAGTCTATCTACTATTTGATCTAGAAAGGGTAAAGGGAAGTGATCTTTCCTGGTGGCAGTGCTTAATTTTCTATAATCAATGCAAATACGCTACCCAGTAACTTGTCTGATAGGTATTAATTCATTATTTTCTTTTGTCTCAACAGTAACTCCTCCTTTCTTAGGAACACAATGAATTGGACTTACCCACGCACTATCTGAAATAGGATATATAATTCTAGCATTTAACCATTTCAAAATTTCCTTCTTAACTACTTCTTTCATCATTGGGTTTAATCTCCTTTGTGGATCAAATCATGGTTTATATTGTTCATCTAAGATAATTTTGTGCGTACAGATCGAAGGACTGATTCCCTTAATATTAGCTAAGGTCCAACCGAAAGCTTTCTTATATCTTTTCAATGTATCTAACAGTCTTTTTTCTTGCAAATCATTTAATTCTGAAGATATAATCACAGGTAATGTAGATGAGTCTTCCAGAAACACATACTTCAAGTGGCTAGGCAATATTTTCAACTCAAGTTCAGGTGGTTTTATAATTGATGGAACTAGATTCTTATTAGCATTTTCTGTAATATCCAACATCTCAAATCTTTCCTGAACATGATCTAATTTTTCATTTTCTAATTCATCCAAAATAACTTCATTACTCTCTTCAAATTGTTCTTTCTCTTCAAAATGTTCTTTAAAATGTTCATTCAGTAGATGTTCACTAATTTTGCATGCGAAAATATTCATTATCTCTTTCAACAGCAGGGTATTTCATATATTTTGCATTGTTAGAAGTCACTTCTCGATCATTAACTATCATAGTTAATTCTCCTTTTTGAACATCTATCATAGCTTTTCCAGTAGCTAAAAATGGTCTCCCTAAAAAGATAGGTATTTCTTTATCTTCCTCCATATCTAAAACAATGAAATCCACAGGAAAGATAAATTTATCCACTGGAAAGATAAATTTATCCTCTTTTACAAACACATCTTCTATAACTCCCTTAGGATATTGTCTGCGACTTTATATATGCTTAAAAATATAAGATAAATATGAACATAATAAATAATAAATATTCAATAATTTTTTTTTAAGTCACACTTATCAACGCAAGTATATGTATCACTTCAGTAATATAGGGCTCTAATGGAGTCCTAGATATCGATGCCACAGGGAGTAAGATTAGAACTACGAACTAAGACCTTAGAAAAGCAATACTTTAATCACAACAACGAAGTCCAATTTGCTTATTTATCACTAATAGGCAATTGAAATAAATATGTAATTTTAATAACTACTAAATAACTAAATATACTAATGAAGGTTCATATGTGATATTCAATATATAAGAAAGCTCCATTCTCCTTGTCAAGAAATTATAGTGAATGAATAAAGTGAGTTAGTTCAAATTATATTGTGCTAAATAAGAGCATACCTATTCTTTACCCTTTGGTCCAGGCATAAAGAACATTAACTAATCCTATGCTTGTTTACTGAATCTGCAGCTAGGCAAGGAGGATACCTGCTCTCACTTTGGAACTCCCACGTTCCCCTCGCCTGAGGGTTAAATAGGACCGAATTGGAGATTTTAGTCTGTCACTCTAAAATCTCCAATTCTACGCCCGATAATATTATTTCCTTATTTATTTGCACCAAACTTCCAAGGGCTTTGACCTCCCTGAATCTTGGATGGAATATTCACTTTAGTTGAAAAACTCAACATATTTTAACAAATTAATTGGCAAGATTGAAATTAAATTAAGATCGAAGCGAAACGACCATCACAATTTCTTAAATATTTTTATGGCTTCACTAATTCAAATCACCATTTCACAATTCTCAAGACATGAAGAAAGATAGAGAAAACTACTCAAATCTCATGGGGAAAACACAATAAAACTCAAAATTTATATATAAAATCAAATCCATACAAACTACAGTAATAAATAAACTTATCTCTAATTGCTCCTCAGATCCCTTCAAAATTTGTCCTCATCCAAAGCCTAGTTGGACATAACTGCCAAACTCACCGTCGGCGACCTCGAGGGCGCCGTCGGCGGACCTTTTTAATGAATTAATTCTAGGTCTTGGGAAAATCTTGCCATCAGCGGGGTCGATAGCGCCGTTAGCGCCCTTGTTCAATTCTTCATATTTTAGCGCTTTTCACATCTTTTTGCTCCAATGACCCTAATTCATCATTCCTGCAACAAAACATCAAAAATACCTTTCTGTAAAGTGTAATATCATTAAAAATAGTATAAAATAGGTATGAAAATATCAACATATTTTCATTTAGTCAGATATGTAACTGAACGATCTGCTAACTGAAGAGTTCAGAATTAGGTGAGACTTCTCCTAATCTTAATCTTTCACATAAGGCTCTTCCATAAAGTTTTTCACCGATAACACACAGTATAGTGAAACTGCCAGGATCTTTTAATTTTTCAGGAAGCTTTTTCTGAATAATTGCACTACACTCTTCATTAAGTGCAATAGTTTTGTTATACGTGAACTTCCTTTTCTTGTTCAGAATATCTTTCAT
>NW_018244115.1:98812-100510 GCF_001263595.1 Phalaenopsis equestris | reverse complement strand
TTGGTAGCCATCTCTTCTATTAACGAATAAGCCTTATCAAAAAATTTTGACATTAAAGAACCACCAGCCGCAACATCTATAATCGATCTAAGTGATCCCAATAATCCATTATAAAAAGTTAGAATTATCAACCAATCTGATAATGAATGATGAGGGCATTTCCTAAGAAGATCTTTAAATCTCTCCCAAGATTCGTATATTGACTCTCCATCAATTTAACAGAATAATGTTATGTCATTTCTAAGTTTAGTAGTTTTGGATGGATGAAAATATCTGGATAGAAATTTCTATAAAAGTTCTCCCCAAGTTCTAATAGATCCTGGTGCTAACAAATTTAACCACATCTTAGCTTTATCCCTCAGTGAAAAAGGAAAAAGTCTAAGTTTAACAACATCGTTTGAAACTCTGTCATATTTAAAAGTTGCACACAGTTCTAAAAAACTAGCGCGGTGTAAATTATGATCTTCATTTGGTGTACCTCCAAATTTATTATTTTGTACCATTCGGATAATATAAGCTCAAATGAATTAGCAGTAGTTACATCAGGATTTCGGATAGATAAGTGAATTTCATTTGCTGTAGGATTTGCATAATCTCGTAAGGGTCTAAGTTGGAGTTCATTTTCTATTCCTTGATTGTTCATGTTGTTTTCCATTGTATCAGAATTTCTAGGTTCTCTTCTCAATCCTCTAGCTCTTCCTATTTTTCTAATCCTTTTAACAGTGCATTCAAATTCCGATTATAGGGTATAAGATTTTTAGGTCCAAATTTACAAATACAATTTGAAATCAGTACACAAAAAATAGTTAACTAAAATATGAAAAAAAGTTGCAATTCCAATACAAATTTTCTAATAACCCTAATTTATCCGTTACTCTAATTCTAATTTTTGTTTACTCACTCCCCCGGCAACGGCGCCAAGACTTGATCACGACATTATATATGCTTAAAAATATAAGTATTTAATACTGCTGCTAAAAGATTTAATCTCTCAGAAACTGTACCAAAACTTAATAACAATTATAGATTTGATAAATATGGACGTAATAAATATTCAATAATTGTAAAGTCACACTTATCAACGCAAGTATGCGTATTGCTCAAGTAATATAGGGCTCTAATGGTGTCCTAGATATCAATCCCACGGGGAGTAATATTAGAATTACGAACTAAGATTTTAGAACAGTAATACTTTAATCGCAACAATAAAATTCAATTTGCTTATCTGTCACTAATAGGCAATTGAAATAAATATGTAATTTTAAAAACTATTAAATAACTAATTATGCTAATGAGGTTTTTAATGTGATATTCAATATATAAGAAAGCATCCTTCTCCTTGTCAAGAAATTATAGTGAATGGATAAAGTGAATCAGTTCAATTTGTATTGTGCCAAAAAGGAGCATACCTATTCTTTACCCTTTGGTCCAGGCAAAAAGAAAATTGACTAATACTATGCTTGTTTAGTGAATCTGTGGCTAGGCTGGGAGGAAACCGACGCTCACTTTGGAGCTACCACGTTCCCCTCACCTGAGGGTTAACATCTACACTTCAACACCCAAATGATAGGACCGAATTTGGAATTTTAATCTGTCACTCTAAAATATCCAATTCTACTGTTTTGATTGCCTATCCCCAGCCGATGTGATGAGATAAAAAAGGTGGGTATTCAAGGGCTTTGACCTCCTTGAATCTTT
>NW_018244115.1:61093-98663 GCF_001263595.1 Phalaenopsis equestris | reverse complement strand
CAAATCTCAAGACAAGGAGAAAGACAGAGAAAACTACTCAGATCTCATGAGAAAAACACAACAAAACTCGGAATTCATATATAAAAGCAAAGTCATACAAACTACAACAAGTAAATGAACTTAACTCTAATTTTTCCCCAAGAAAACTCCTTGAAGTTCCTCTAAATCTCTTCCTTTCTTTACAGTACACAGAATTCCTCTTCAAAGCTGTAAAAAGGAAGATATCTCTCACTTTCCCTCGACTCTTACAATCTCTCGAAGAATTTCTCACAATTTAGACTCTGTACACTTGTTTCACACTTCAATTTTGAGTCTCCCCCATCTTCAAATCCTTTCTAACATCCAGGTCCTCTCTAATTTTCGACCAAAATCTTCTTTTAAAGTTGTTGATGAGCTTTCCCAAGATTTTCTTAGGCACCCATCCAAAATTCATCCTTATCCAATGCCTAATTGGACATAACCGCCGAGCTAACCGTCGGTGGCCTCAAGGGCGCCGTCGGCGGACCTTTTAAGTGAATTAATTCTGGAGTCTCGAAAAATTTTTACTGTCGGCGCCGTTGGGCTCGTCGTTGGTGCCCTAGTTCAATCTTTACATTTTGGTCCTTTTCACTCTAAATTTGCTTCTTTTTGTATTTTTTTGCTCCAATAACCCTAGTTCATCATTCCTGCAACAAAACATAAAAATACCTTTCTTTAAAGTGCAATATCATCAAAAATAGTATAAAATATGTATGAAAATCTCAACATATTTTCTTTTGGTAATTTTTGTAGATCCACTTGTGGTTGTAGAATGCTGCCCTCAAAGTTAGCTCCGAGCTCCTCATCAATGTAGTAGTTCTCAAGGTTTAAATGAAAACTATTGTTCAATAATTAGGGGGGGGTTTAAAGTTAAATAGAGCGACACCGGTTAGGATCCCACAGTTCTCTCATTCTAATACGACTACTTTCTTTTGAATTTACTTAGCTTAAAAAAGTTGTTTAGCTCATTCAAACTGAGGAGATCTCGTTAACAACTGTGGGTTGCTTATCCGAGTGACTCCCGTGAATTCAAAAGGATGTTTTATGTTATTGTATTTTAAAGGATTTATGGTTACCTTTGAAAGTGTTTAATTTAATTTTAAAAATTTTTTGAATTTTTAGTTTTGGAAAGTTTTCATCTTATCAACCAAGCATGCATGGTATGTTGAAGCAGTAGTAACTTGTAGTACATGAAATGACAGAAAGTAAATAAAACTGTACAGGCCTATCTATGTTTTTCTCACCGCTCCCACTAAAATGTTAGAACTTGCAACATATATATAATTTTACAAGAAATTTAAATAAATTACAAAAATAGAGAAATAAGAAGACCAGTTAAAGGTGTATCTACCAAACCCTTAGTCATAACTTGGTGGGTCCTTAAATGTTTTAATGGATGATTTCTGGAACGAAGTATAATAAGTCCAATTATCATTTGACATATCCAAAAGATCATAAAATTGTTCAGGGAATAATCCTTAACAAATTCATAGAACCCTTTGAAACGTTTCAAGTTCATTTGAAACTATTATATTGTTCAATTAATCATCCAAATTTAGATTTTAGTTTCAAAGAGTTAAACACCCTATGTTCCACATGTTCAGTGAACCTTGATATTTTAATTATCCCAAGAGTGGGCTAATTAGACTATCACTTAATGTTTTACTTAAAAGTTATGTGAGTGAATGCCCCAAGGGGCAAACTTAGAATCATTAAGGATTTTATGCCCCAGATTAAAGTCGGGCTTGTAGTGTTTTCAAAATGCTCATAATTAGTTATATTATCTTTTCTAAACCTCATTAAACAATCTTAGATTAAGCCTAGTTCACTACAAAGGCCTTAATACTTTCATGGGTAAACTTGTTATTATCAAAATGTCAATTTTAGTGAAATATATTCTTATTAAAGGGTCATGCTATCATCTAATCACCAATTAGGGGCTTCAAATGAGTGAATTATTATCTTCCTAACTTAAGCCCACTACCTTAATATCATCCAACTAAATTGACTTCCAAGTCAAAATAATTTATAAAATTACAACTTTACCCTTATCATGAAAAGGTGGGAAATTGGTTTCTACCTCTTAACCCATTATATTTCAAACATCCAAAGTGTTCACTATGATCAAAGTTTCCCATTTACCCTTTGTTTAACCTTAAATTATAATTAAGGCATCATGATCCAAAATTACCATTTTGCACCTAGAGTTCTCCACTTCATAACTTATCAAATATAACTCAAATGAATTTGAAATTTTTATGACACCCCACTCATGGAGCAATTAAAGTATCAGAGAAGAAAATATGATTTTTTTAAAATTTTAATTAATTTATATAATTATTTAAACTCAAAAAAAGGATTTTCAATGTTAATTTATTTAGTTGATCAAAGTAAAGTTTTTGTCGATGAAAAAATTATTTAAAGTTCACCTAGGTTATAAGACCACTTGGACAAAATTTCATAATTTTAAAAATTATATTTTAATTATTATAATTATTTAATATTTTTAGTAATTATTTAAACAGAAAATATGTTTCATTTCAAAAATTACATTTTATATTTTTTCTTAAATATCTCTAAGCCCAGAGAACTCAAAGAAAAAACAAACATTTTATTAATTATAATTAATTTAATGGAAAATTAAGAAAAATACATTATTAATGTTTAAAAATACAAAACTAAATTATAAAAAATAGAGAAAAAATTTTAAGTGGTCCAATGCGATCAAGAAGCAATTATGAACAATTTGCAACATTTGCATTATTTCTTAATTTTTGATTTTTTTAATTATATTTTAATTCAAAAAATACCTAAAAAATGAACTATTTATTTTAAAATAACTTTTATTTTTCCTTAGTACCCCGAATTTCAAGGAACTCAAAAAATCACTTTTCATAATTTTCTTAATTATGGTTAAATTATTATAATTATTTTAATACAAAAATACCATTTTACTTAGAAAATAGACTTTAGTGCACAAACTAATTCAAATTCAAGTTTTTACAGTGAGTTAAAATGATTACTATTTAAAGTGTGGAGTGATTTTTTATTAAATTTTAAATTTTATTTTATCCATTTTAATTTTATTGAGTTTTTTGGGTTTAATTAACTATAGGATTACTATAAACTTATGTGCACTAACTTATAATTATAAGCAAATAATTTTTATATGCAAAATAGACAACTAGAATTGATTTGTTAATTATCCTATAGACAATTAAAGTGCTCCAGAGGTGCACAAACCATATTATTTTTATTTAAATTTTAATTTATAAAATTATTATAAGCAAAATAGACAACTAGACTTGAAAATTAGAGTTCCAAAGCTAGAGATGCTCTCATACTTTGACAAAATTAGAGATCATCCCTATTAACATGCGGAATCAACCGCTAAATTTTCAAACCATAGCAAATATTATATACTTAATTATAATTAAAATAGTACAGAGGATATTTAATTAATTAAATAATTAAAAATCAGAATTAAAAATCAGAGACACATCAAATAATTTTTTATTTTTATTTCACATTATTCTACTTTATTTACTGAGTAAGAAGGTATTCTTATTTTATTTTTACAAGTTATCTAAACAAAGTTATGGAATTTCTAAGTTTTAGAATAAAAATAAATCAAAAAACCTTTAATTTCCTACTAAACACGAGACACCATTTGTTTCGCCTCTGAAATTTGCGTCAACAACCACACAAGCCACGCTTTTTGAATCAAGTCCTCATCCGATGTAATACGTACCATCCAAATGATACACACGGAAACAGACGACATCTGTTCATCATCTCCGATTGTCCTAACAAAAGAACCCTCCAAATTAAAACCCTAAGATCTCACTCGATACTTAATGAAATCATATGGGGTTTGTTCTAACACCTTTATCTAGTTCAGATGAACCTATTTATATGGTTACATGCTCATCAAATTAAATTTTTCTTCAAAAAAGCCAAAATAGAGCTTGATTTGGGGGAAAATGAGATATTCCTTTGTCTAAGAGGCAAAATCTCAATCAGATGCTTGGAGAAGCTTCAGTACTGCCCAAAGAACCTTCTGGAGGTGTTGGATTCCTTCGGTGAATGCTCTGAGCAAGAATTTCTCCTACAAGTGGGGAGGTCTTGGTCTATGAGTGGGTTAGAGTGCTCTGGAGATTGGGGGTTTTGATCAAACCTCATCTTGGGATTGGGTCCAAATTTTGGCTTTTGGTTTGTACTTGGGTCTAGGTTGGATTTGGGCTAATAATTTGGTCAATTTATTGATCAATTTGATGTGGATGATTGTCATGTAGAGTTTGGAAATAAAATTGGGTGATTTTGAATTGAATTGGGGGTTCAATTTAGTGGAATTTGACTCATGGTCAATTTTTGGGCATTCGGGCTAAACTTGGGTTTGGACTTGGGTCAATCAAAGTTTCAAAATTTTTTCAGGGAATTGTGATGCAGAGCCTTAGATATCAATTTGGTGGAAATTGTGGAGTTATGTAGTTTGATTTGGGAGATTTTGAATTTTGGGGTAAAATTAGGGTTTTGAGATTGAGTTTGGAAATAGGCTTGAAATTAGGTTCAATTGGGCTTGTATTTGTTCTCCATTGGGATTTAAAATGATGAATTTTGATTTATAATTGAAATTGGGTGAGGTTGGAGTCAATTTGGTAGAAATTGGGGGTGAATTGGGGAATTTAGGCATTTAGAGGTAATTTGGGGATTTTGGTCAAAGAGGTCGATTTGGTTAACTTGGGATTAATGAAGTGGTTTAAATTGATTTTGGGGACATTTGGAGTGATTTTGGAGATTTTAGGAATTTTGGCAATTTTGGGGGTATAAAGGACATTTTGGTAATTTTGGCAATTTTGGCGGTATTTTGAAAATTTGGAATTTTTTGGGATTTTTTGGGCACTTTGGGTGGTTTCAAAGAGTTTGAGATGATTTTGAAGTGAGTTTGAGAATTTGAGTAATTTGAAAATTTTTGGAAAATTTAGGGTTTAGGAGCGATTTGGTAATTTGTGGAAGTTGGGGCCAAGAAAGGTTAAATTTATGAATTTGGCAAAATTGGGATCAATTAAGAATTTTAATCATGAAAGTACCTTTTTTTTGTGCCATGAGACCATGGGAACTTCCATTATGGATACTTCATGTGCTAGTCTTGGTCAAACCTTAGCCTGGGGCTAATGGTTTAGGGGACCATCCACATGAATTTCCAACAGAGTAAGGGATCAAGCTAGGCATGTTAGATTAAGAGTTGAGGTTGTGAGTGCATGTGAGTAGTATCAAGTGTATATATGCAAGACTAACCAAGACCACACTACCTAAAGCTAACCCTGAGGCCAAACAGTCTTATGGGGACTCCTCTTGAGCTCTCGCATATTTGCTCCACCTACTAAGTGCTAGATGTTAGAACTAACATGTGGAACTTCAAGATGAGCAAAGAAGAGTTTAAGAACTTCTTATGATAAGGGTTTCTTTACTAGTCGTCTAGTAATAGTCAACAGGAAAGTCTTATGGCTAGATCCTAGGCTTATAAGGAATAAACTAAACCTCAACCAAAAATGAAGTCAACAAATGGACCCTCAACAGGTGTGGTGTACTGCTGTTGACCTCATTTTTTGGTTGAGGTCTAGTTTTTCCTCTTTAGTAGCCTAGGGTCTAGCCACAGGACTTTTCTATTGACTATTCTTAGAGACTAGAAAAGGAACCATCACCATTAGAAATTCTAAACTCTTCTTTGCTCAAGTTGGTGTTTCACATATTGGTCCTAACCTCTAGCACTTAGTAGGTGGATTAAGTGTGGGGAACCCAAGTGGAGTACCCCATAGGATGGTCAGACCAGAGGATTAACTCTGGGTGATCTGATTTTGGGGGGCTAACTTGCACACACTACACACTCTCACATACCCTAAACCTTATGACCCCTTATGGTGGTCTCTTAACTCCTTTTGGAAAGCTCATGTGGATAACCCGGTACCCCTAGTCTTTGGCTAAGAGGGTTAGAACCACCACATTGAGTATCCAAAATGAGTCCTCATATGGTTCCTATTGGTTTAGTATGGCTTCATGGCTTGTTAGCTCATTTTGGCCTAAAATCACTAAATTACCAAAATACTCGTAAAATCCTAATTTTTCCAAGGTTACCTAAAATACCCAAATTTGCTAAAAAATCATTTCAACCTCCTCACCATTACTTAAATTGACCTAAATTGACCAAAATTACCCAATTTCAAAATACCCCAAAAATTGCCAAAATTACCGAAATGCCCCTCAAGACCTAAAAATTCCAAAAATTCCCAAAAAATTCCAAAATCATCCCAAATATTCCCAATTTAAATTTTTTTTACATCAATTTGACCTAATTTGACCAAATTAGCCCAATTTGACCAAAAGCCCCAATTTTCCCTTAAAGGCCCAAATGTCCCCAAATTAGCCACAATCTTAGCCCAAATGACCCCAATCTTATCTAATTTCAATTCTAAATCTAAATTCAATATCCCCGTCCTATCCTAAATAAAATTCAAGCCCAATTTGATCCAATTTAAAACCTAATTTTACCCAAATCAAGAGGCCTCAATTTTGACCATATGCCTAAATCCATCAAATTAGCCCATCAATTCAACTCAAAATCACTTGAAATTTTTTCAAATTCTTCATGAAATTTCCATACACCAAACTTAACATTCAATTATCCTAAATTTTAGCCCAAAATCAACTTTAAATTCAAAAGCCCAAGCCCACCACATTTAATTTCAAGTTCAAATTCATAGCCCATATGACAATTCTTTCTCCTCATCATCCATTCAAGCAAAATCCTTCCCTAAGTTCTAAATTCAAAATCAAATCATTCCAAATCAAGCATCATGCTAAACTCCACCAAAAAATTTCATAAATTCATAAATCCCTCCTCATAAAAGTTGATCAAGCCAAAGGGTAACCATACCATGAAGCCACTCCCAAGCCATAGGTAAGTCATGAGAGCCATGCTACATCACCATACTATTAGTGCAAGAGGCCAAGCCACTTTCAAATATCCTTAAGATTCTTTTAACCCCTCCAATGAGTCACCTAAGCCCCATATTTAACTAAATGACATGGATAGGGACCTTACTAATGATTAAACTGAACCATCTGATTTCCCTCAGCAACTAAGCCAGACTTGGTGGGTGAACCCAACCCAAATCCATGAATTGACCAAAATTGGCCCAAAATAGCCCTTCCCACATCCTATTTTAATTCAATGCCTTTATAAAAGGTCAACCCCAATTGACTTCACCAAACCCAAGCCCTGACATCGCTGGGTCAGATGGTTACCTGAGCCTAGCCGACCGACCACCTAGACTGCCGGAAAAGGCACTCCAAAGTGTTCCACCTAGGTTAAAACTCAAAATTAAACACATCCAAGCTGTCTCATCCCAATTGGATTTTTTCACCTTGTTGGCATCCACATAAGCAACCTAAAGCACCCCCCAATTGCATCTGGTGGCCTCTCCTTCCCCCTTCAATTAAACCTACCCTCCATGGCCAAAGGAGGAGAGCCTGAAATTCCTTGGGAAGATTCTGCCAAATTGCTTCCAGAGATTCCTTAAGGCCTCTTGAGTTCAACCCAACCATACCTAGCCACTCAAGTCCACTGCTCGAGCTCAATTTTGGAGCTCAATCTCTAGGCCGAAATAGGACACCTCCAAATACCCCACAAAATTCAATTTAATTGCACCCACACCATCCCCACAGTGAGAGAGAAAGATCCCCCATAAAAACTCTTTCACCAGAGCACCCTATGGTGGACTTTGATTGGACCTCTAAATGAACTTTGGTCGAAATCAAACCTAGGAGATTAACCACTGTTTGCTGCTTAATCCCTAGGGTCTTGGAACCCCCATAAAGCTTCCGTAAGCATTCAAGCAAGGCTTCCCCTCTTAGACCAAGGTATTGAAACTTAACCCTAAATCAAACCCTAAATTCAAGCTTCATTTGATTCTCCATGTGCATAGAGTTGATTTAAGGGTTGATTAACCATATGGATATGTTCTCCTAGTCAAGACGAGTCTATAGGAATAAACCACACTTAATTTTATTAAGTAATGAGAGAGATATTTAGGCTTTAAGTTGGACGATTCTCGGGCTGGAGGCTTGGGGATGATGAACGAATGTCATCTGTTTCCGCGTGTACCAGATGAACGGTCATGATGAAGCTGGACAAGGAGATGGAGCGGAACAGTAGGACGCTTGGCGGCTGAGTAAAAAGGTGGCGCCAAACCAGAAGACACCGCGTGGATCTTCGACTCTACCTAGAATGATGCAAAGCTGACCAGTTTATGTAGAAAATAAGGATTTTCTTATTTATTTAAATAGGCATAACTTCAAAAATGCATAACTTTGTGTAGAAAAATCATAAAAATAAAATAAAAATACCTTGTCTCTCAATAAAGAGAGGAGAATAACGTTGAAATATTTTCATATCTTGTTATGCATATTTTATTTTTAATTAAATAAATGGTGTTTTCCTTATTTTGATTCTCCATTAGCATATTTCACCATGGCATGGGACCATAGTGCTTTTGACGTCTTTGTTGTTAAGCATCTCCCTTGATTTTTCTAAGGTCACGGGGCATCTCTAAGTAGAGATATTCAATTTTCAAGTTAATGGCCTTTTTTTTAGTATAAAAAATATAATACTTAAAATACTCATCAGAAAAATACAAAATATATTATGGTAGGTTCACTTTGGTCAAAGGATACTAGGAAAAATATAAACTTGGTTTAACACATTTAAAATAACCCTAATTGTCACCAACCCTAAAAATAAAGAGAAAATTAATTTGTAGTGATTATAAATGTAAATTACATGAAAATCTTTCTCCACTATAATGTAATGTTAAAGGAACTCCCCATAAAAAATTTCAAGTCAATTGGAGTTAATTTGATCACTAAAATGAATTTTTTTAGATAAAATGACATTTGTGATATTAAAATAATTATAATAAATAAAATATAATTCAAAATAATTGCCAAATTTATTTTGGGAGTTCCTTATGATCAAAGGAACTTATGAAAAATAAAATTGGAATTAAAATGAACACTCCATTTTTAAGCTACTGTTAAGTATTTAAATGATTAAAATTAATTAAAAATCATTAAAACAACAGAATTGTAAAAGCACAATAAAATATCACATTTGGTTTCATGATCACCTAGAACTAATTAAAATAATTTTCCTAATTTTCTAAGTCAAGATATTAATTTTAATTTTTCACTAAAATAATTCTAATAATTAAAATATAATTCACAAAAACATAAAATTTATTTTTTGGGTTCTCTGGGCTTAGAGAGATTTAATAAAAAATATAAAACTTAATTTTCCATTTAAATATTATTTTATATTTAATTAATACTAAAAATCAATAAATAATTTTAATAATTAAATTAAATTTATTAAAATCATGAAAATTAGTCCAAGTGGTCCTTTGACCTAAGTGAACCTTAAATACTTTTCTTAAGGATAGAAGTTTTGTTTTAATTGCGTTATTAAATTTTCATTGAAAATCCTTATTTTTACATTAAAAAAAATTATAAAATGAAATAAACTTAGAAAAATCACATTTTCTTCTCTAATGTTTTAATTAACACATGAGTGAGGTAACATAAAATTTTCAAGTCATTTGAGTCTAATTTAATGAGTTATAGGGTATTAAGGTCTTAGGGCCAAAAGTGTAATTTTGGAATTTACGACTTAACTAAAGGACTAAATGGGACACAAAAAATTTTAATTGATATGTTTTGATGGTTGGAATAAATAAGGGGTAAGTGGTAGAAACTATTTTCATTTTGTTCTTATAAAGTATATATTTGTAATTTCTTAAAATTAATGAAATTTAGAAGAGTATTTAAACAAGGAGATATCAAGGTGAGGGGTTGATTTTGGAAGATCATAACTCAATGATTTGAAGCCCCCAATTAATAGTCTTAAAATAATTTATAATTCATGATAAGGATTAAGAAAATAAATACTGAAAATTCTTTTTTTGAATTTACAAATCTACCCATTAAATCTTAAGGGCTTTGTAGTGAGCTAGGCTTAATCAAAATTTTGTCTAATGCGGTTTAGAAATTAACCTATAAATAATTTAAAACCTTTCAAACCACTACAATCCCATTCTTTAATAATCAAATTAATTAAATTCCTTAATTAAGTTGAGTTGCCCAGTTGAGTTGCCCCCAAGGGTTTGAGTTGCCCCCAAGGGTTTTTACCTATATAACTCATAAATGAGACATCAAGTGATAATTACCCTACTTAAGGGATAATTAAAACATCAAATTTCACAGAGCAAAAGGGTATTAATTGGATGAAATATATAGCAAATATGATAAAACCATAATGAACTCAAGATAATCCCGAGGACCATGAAATGTCTAAGGTATTACCGAAAACTTCTTCATGATCATTTGGAAATCTTGAAGGACATGTGAGCTTATTATAATTTGCTCAATGGAAGCATCCTTAAAAATTTTAATACACCAAGATATGACATAGGGTTTGGTATACACATTTTAAGTCAATACTTCCTATTTTTTCTACAAGCATGCTTTAATTTCTACAAAATTATACATATATATGCTTTGCAAGTACTGAAGTTTCAGGTGGAGGAACGAGAAGGCTGCCCAGGTATGATTTTACAGTTTACAATACCTTCTTATCTTGTAGTTTATATACTGTACTTTTATGCTTACAAATTGGCATGCTAAACAACAATGTCACCCTGAATGAAAAACAAAACCTTCAGGATAGCCACAAAACTGGAACTAAAACCAAAACTAAAATCAACTAAGATAAAATTCACTGCCACAATATTAAATAATATAAGGAACCTCAAAATTTAATCACAAGCATCACAACAGAATAAAAATTGCAACTAAGTTAAAATGACTTTATCGGATGATTGGGAATCTCTCGGAGGAGGTAACCTAAGGTTGCTAATGAGATTTCCCATTATCTAAATGAAAATATGGAACTCATTAAGTTGAGTTTAGTAAACTCATTTGGACTAAGTGAATCTGATAGAAAATAGTAGTACCATAACGAGTGAACCGTAGGATCATAACCAGTGCCGCTTTAATCAAGTTTATTGTGCCCCATAATATTTAAAAGAACATAAACATAAGAACATTAGATTTGACATCGTAACTTGACTCATTAGAAAACTTAAACTCGTCACGACGAGGAGCTTGAAGCTAGATTTGTGGACAGCACGACCATCTTCAACAGTAAGAGGATCTACAATAGAATATCTTTCCTTAGAATTAAAAAATAAATCAACAGGAATTTCAGGTTGTTTGCTTATGCAAACATAATTTCTCAATTATCTTTACGCCTTTGTATAGCCCTGCTATACAATATAAGCCCTAACTCGTCTTAGGATTCTGAGGTTGTCGTTTGTCATGACCTAAATCCTCACATCTTTCAGATTATTTGTGTGATTGTTTCACACGAATATAAGCACTAATTAATATAATTGGCAGGATGAAACATTCAATAATTCTAATCTCCAAAATTGAAGCCAAACAATAAGATTGGCTGAGAAGTCACCGAGGTTCTCCTCCGGATCTATGACATCCCCTAGGTCTTCCTCCCTTGGATTCTACAATAAATGTTCCAAACTTGAACCATTCCCCTTTCATACCTTTTTGTTTGATCTCGTTGATATTCATATCCTTTTGACCTCTTGGAAGATAATATTCCTTGATTTTTATCGATATCGAGAGTTTTCTTAGGTGACTCCAGTTATCTATGATGTAATTAACTATAGGGGCCTGACCTTATAGAAAGCATTTCCAAACCCATCTTAATGTAAACCCTATTTAATTCTTTGTATTAAAAAGGACAATTTATCGGTCAACATAAAAATGATTTTGCAGACTTAAACGGATGTCATACAATCTTTAGTTTTTTTAATTGAGCCTTAGTAAGTAGTGTATTTATCTTTCGGGATAGATACATTGCTTACGGTATTAGGGTCGTTTATTTAAACTACTGGGTATATGACATCGGCCCAGCCTTATACAAAACACTTTTTTTAAAATTATATATGTATTAAATTAAAATGGGTGTTAGGATAACCATCCTAGCAGCCGACAACTTAACAACTCCCAAATTTTTAGTGCCGACAACTTCTGGCGACTCCGCTAGGGACTTGCTTCTCTCTTTATATTAATCTAGAAATATTATCTTCATAAATTGGTAATCACTTCTCTCTCCATATTAACACAACAGTATTAAGTTCATGCTTAACCCATTTCTTTCTTGGGGAAGTGCAGTTAACTCCTTCGGACTTCATGGTCGTCTGGTGAATCACCTTTAAGCAGGGAGGTTCAGGAGGCCATTAAGGACTTTTTAATCTTTGTGTGGGATCAGAACCCTAGTAGGTTTGTTGGTAGACTAATTCCGCTTGAGCATTGTGTGTCGTAAAATCGGTCCCACACCGAGTCCTAAACTCACTTTCCCCTTCAAGCCTGATTTGCTCTATTACAAATTAAATTGAATAGTGTCTTGTTGCAATTGCTCTTTAACCTTTCCAATTTAATTAAGTAAATCCTTCTACTTTCAAAAAAATTTTACTAAATTTAAAACCCTTACAATTTAAAAATAAAAAAAAGTTTACGCAGTCCACGGATCGTCTTTCTTAATTTTTAGTGATCGCACTAGAATTATAAGGTATTGTTCAAATAACTAGTCCAGGCTTTCTTTTTGAAGTTGCTGCAATGGCGTTCCCAAAGCTCACTTTTCTTGTAATTTGCTAACAAGCTGCAATGCTTGAAATGTTGCCCCCAGCATCAAGTTTGGAACCGGATTTGACGAACTTGAAGTCGTACTCGGAAAGGCCCTGCTTGTCTTAATGAAACTCACTGCTCCGAAAGTCCAGGAGCTGTCTACTGAATTTGACCTGAATTATCCTAATGATTTCTCTTCTTGCAGAAAGGCAAAAATTACTACTCCCCTGGCACTTGTCAAGTCTGTTGTCCCCTGTTCTGCTAAAGGAAAGGAGATTATGATCGTAGAAGATGAAACTGCAAGGTCCACTGTCTTGCTGTCATTGTTTGAAATTGATTCAAGTTCAAAGTCTGCACCGTTGACTTGATCACAAAGAAAGAACTGTAGTCGGAAAGCTTGGAAGGCTTCTAAGGCCCAAATCTCAAAAAGAGTACCAGATGACGAGTTTAATCGAGAGGAGGGATTTGAATTACATGAGACCTCTCCACCCATTGATAAATACTAATGGATATGAGAACATTCGAGAAATTATTGCTACTTAACGACATTTCACAGTCATAGTGAGGAGAGGGAGAAGCCCAGTCCTATCACTAAAGTCCGCACAATGTTTCAAAGATTGGCCACTAAGTAAGGATGTTCAGTGGTTGAATTACTTAAGCAAATGGGAAGTTCAGTATCCTCCCAAATGAAGAAAAAATTGTAAGAGATGCCAAGGCTGCCCGACGGTCAGACAAGTCACCTGAAGCTTTGCAGGCCCGTATTCTTGTCAGATTCCGTCTGGGAAGCCAAATTGATGCTACCAAGTTCTGCAGGACTTCGAGCAGTTAAGTCACATCTGGGTCCGAGGAGTCAACCAATTATTACCCATAAAAATGCTTCAAAGAGGGAAAAGATGAAGAGATTACCCGATATTATGTTTGGTTTGCACTGTGGGGAGCATACTTCTCTCCAACATGTCGATTCCTCTGTTGAGATACCCCGTCTCAAAACATGATCATCAAAAAAGATGGTGTGGGTACCAAAAGTTGCCATACCAATACGGTCTGCTGAGCCCGCAGGACAGAATAGTGAGATGAAGCAAAAGTTTAAAATATCTGCTACAGATTTTGATGAACAAATGAAGGATATTCAAGAAAATCCTCCAAATCTTAAATTGAAGGAAAAGTTGAAAAGCTCACGGCTGAGATTTTCGAGCTAGCTAAAGAACATGTTGTAACCATTAATGATGATGATGAGGATTTTGATTTCAATGGTTGTCTGGATGAAGACTTCATGGATATTCATGTCATTGAGGCTAGAGCCGCTTCATTAGCGCGCGATGTCCAACCTCTCATCGAAGGGAATGCCATGGATGCTTTGAGTAGGGTTATTTTCTTTAGGGATGAACAGATCAGTCAAATGGAAAAGCGAATGGATGCGATGACTACCACCATGGCCTCCATGGTTACAGTTAATGGGCAATCCCAGTCACAGTAGGTAGCCGATGCAGGGGTTAACCAACCTAAAATAATCCATATTATCAATGAAAGAAGAGAAGTTGCTTCTGCTAAAAGAGAGGATAAGCAAAATAAAGATTCCTCACCATATACCATGCCTGAAAAGGATATTAAAGAATTGGTCAAACAACAAGTTCGGGAGGCCATAGCCCAATCTAAGGGTGGTGCATTGATTTCAAGGGGTAGACCTTACCCGAAGAAGTTTGATGCAGTACCCTACCCCAAAGGTTTTGCGTCACAAAACTTTAAAATATTTAATGGGACTAGGAATCCCAGGCAACATCTAGCACATTTCTGAGCCAATTGTGGCAACACAAGAGGTAATGAAGCCTTACTCTTTGGATAGTTTGTCAGCAGCCTGTCAGAGATTGCTTTTGATTGGTATGCTGAGTTACCCAAAGGATCAGTGAAGACCTTTGCTGAGTTAGAATAAATGTTTGTAAAGAGATTTGCTGGAGCATAACACCATGTTTATATTTGATATCTTGTAATGGAGAAACAAAGACCGAACGAGACTCTAGTGGATTACATCTTGAGTTAGAGAAACCTTAGCATGAAGTGTGAACCTCAACTACAAGAACATCATTTGATTGAGATTTTAATCAAAAGCATACATGGGCCAGTAGCATTCATGCTCAAGGGACTCACCATCAAGTCCTTTGAGAAATTGTTAAGCAAAGCCAACAGTTTAAAAGAGGAAGTTAAACATATGGATTCTCGAGAGAAATAGAGAAATCCAGGACAACCAGAGCATTTGAGAGGAGGTTTGGGACAGTGGAAACGGTTGATAAAGGAAAGCAACCAATAAAGATACAAGCAGAACACTCTCATCAAAGTTCCTAGCAATCATTACAACATGCTCAGAAACAAACACAACAGTATGGAAAGTCTAGCCAACAGTCATACCAGGGAAGACCGTACCGAGTAGAAGGTAGAACGGGTCCGACTCTCTTAGATCAAAGGAAAAGAGTGTATTCTTTCAAAGATGAGGCTGTGTCAAAGATGTTCAAAAATTTAATTAAAAAGCTGGAGTTCAGATTGCCAGAACCAAAGAAGCCCAATTTTTTCCCCTACCATAGGATTTTAGGACATACAATAGAGGGATGCTTTGTTTTCAAGGATTGACTCAAGGGGAATTACAAAGAAGGAAATATAACAATCCCGAAGGAATATTTGAAAGAGCCTAAAAAGGTTTATGTAAATATGATTTCGGCTGAGCCAATCGTCTCAATAGATCCATGTGCAGAAAAGGAGGATGGAGCAAAGTTTTGAGCAAATCATCCAAGAAGATACTGGGTCAGATTCAGACTGCTTCAATTCAGGCAGCCGTTCAGAGTCTACAACTTGCTTAGCCAAAGTTAGAGATTTGGCCAGAAATGTCACCACAAGCAGAAGAGAAAGAAATGAACAATATCGTGAAGATCGATAGTGCGGGGGGTAAGATAGGGGCTGCCTTTGTTAGATTGGTTATCTCAGATTTGAGGAAGAAAATCCTTGAACCTCTGACCATAAATGATTATCTATTCGCCCCACCGGGATATTATGAATATAATGATTATGATTTCGGCTACGTTTTAGTTGTTTCTAATGATAACATAACTGACTTTGTTCGATCTAACTCCAATCTTGATTACCAAACCGATCCTCAAATCGTACATGAGTCTGATAAAATCATTAATTAGAATGAAGAAGACATCGACAATACAAGCTACGATAGCACCAGAAGTGAAGATCCAGTCCTCGATTGCCACAGTGTACCGCTTGTTATCAACTTGGATCTCTCCGATGAAGAAGGAATACCAAAAATGATTCCTACAGCATCCCAGGAAGAATAAATTACAGAAGTAAATCTAAGGAGCGGAAAAGTATTACCTTCAAGATCAGCTCCAGTAGATAAAGGAAAACAAATAATCACTCAAGAAGAGCTACCTCCACCTCCGCCAGTGGAAGAGCCACATAACCAAGTGAAAATCAGAGGATTATACAGAGTTGATTATAACATTCTAACTCATCTTAGAAGGTTATCGACCAAACTAAGCATTTACGACACTCTAATCCTGTCAATGTGAATGAGAAAATCTCTGGTTATAGCCTTGCTCGACCAGAGATTTGCTTGGCTCAGTTGGCCAGCACATCCTGGGATGAAGTTTGTTCATTGAAAGAACAACCTGGGATAACATTCACAGATGAAGACTTGTTGCTCAGTGCCACCGACCATAATCGACCTCTCTACATCTCCGTCAATATCTACATCTCCGTCAATATCACTCCGTCAATATCAGCAGATTTGTATTGTCCAGAGTCCTAGTAGACCCGGGAGCATCACTAAACTTAATGAGTCTACGGATGCTGACATATTTGAATATTGAGGCTCAAGAGCTTAGATCCGATAAAATGATATTAAGAGGATTCAATCAAAAGGGAGAAAGAGCCCTTGGATCAATTATACTGTTAATGAAAGCTGGAGAATTAGTAACAATAGCAAAATTCCACATCATCGATGCAGAGGCTTCTTTCAATGATCTACTTGGGCGGCCATAGATTCACGAGCATAATATTGTTCCATCATCCTTACATTAATGCATCAAGTATTTCAAATAAGGACAAGAACATTGTATTAAAGGGGATTTAGAACCATTCTCAGTTCATGAAGTGGGCATTCATGAGTATGCCGCCTATTATGCACCTCCAAAGAGAACAGTCTTTTCTCGTGAAGTTGTGACAAATGAAATTCAAGACTCAGAAGAATCAAAAAGAAGAGACCATTCAACTCTACTTCAACAATCTACTATCGTCTCCCCACAACAAGGCAGTAGAGGTTCTTTTAGCTCATTTACCCGAGATCGAGGTCAGGGATGTGGAAGAGGAAGAACCAACACAATTATTGAATGGACCAGGCTGACCATCAACATTGACATGGAAGAAAGTTCTGATGAAGAACGTTTTAAGGAAGAAAAGATGATGATAAAGAAAAATAAACCTCAGTACAAGATCTCCTTGGAAGACATGAAACACAATGAATATAAGTCGCTGTATGATTGGATCAACCATTATGTGAACGCCATGACCCTTACTCCAATCTATCCTCAAAAGGTTAAGAGTTTAGAGGTCAAGGAAGTCCGTAGTGTTGGTTGGTTTGAAGTTAAGTTTTACCGTGCTTCCCCTTCTACTAGTTCTGAAAATCATGTAAATGATGATTTTGATTTTAATGAATTAATGGAATTACCTTTTCGTTACTTTTCTCCTTGTGTACAAAAATTAATTCAACAAGGATATGTGCCAAAATAAATGCCAAAAGATAAATTACAAATTTTTAAAAGACTGTGGAATGTTAAAAGCCGAACTCCTAATTCAAAACAGGGTTTCAGATTTGGTACTATAAGACTAGTTGATGATTCAAAATTTTGCATGGTTGTTACTAATGCATTAGAAGAAGACTACCTTGATGTAGAGGATGACTCTCAAGAATAATTAAAAGATGATACTCCGCTAGAATTTGAAGGAGAGATTAAGTCAACATTTGAGGAGTTAAAGGAAATCAACCTCGGGACTGGGGAGCAGCCCCGACCAACCTTTATAAGTTCCTTACTCAGCGAGTGAGAATCCGTAGAGATAATAAAGTTATTATCAGAATTTAAAGATTGCTTTACCTGGAGCTATGATAAAATGTTAGGGTTGTCAGCAGAAGTTGCAGTACATAAGCTCGAGGTGGATAAATATATTACCCCAATAAAAAAAAAGCTCCCAGAAGAATGAGACTCAAAGTAGAGAACCAAGTCATTGCCGAGGTGAAGAAATTAATAGACGCTAACCTTATAAAAGAAGAGCAATACCCCACAGCTAATATCATGCTAGTTAAGAAGAAAAATAGAGAAATCCATGTATGTGTCGATTTGAGAGATCTTAGTAAGGAATGTCCAAAAGGCAAATTTTCACTACCGATACCAGAATTAATGGCGGACATCGCTTCGACACATGAGATTTTCTCCTTCATGGATGGGTCTTTAGGATATAACTAGATAAAAATGGCTTCAGAAGATGTATCACTTACATTCAGAACACCAATTGGGATTTTCTGCTACACAGTGATGCCATTCAGATTAAAGAATGCTGGAGGAATATATCAACCAACAATGACAAAGATTTTTAAGGACCTCATTCAAAACCAAGTAGAGTGCTACGTGGATTATTTGGTCATCATAAGTAAGCAAAAAATAGACAATTTGTACGATTTGAGAATCATGTTCGAATGACTACAACAATATGATCTTAAGATGAATCCCTTAAAGAATCCCTTAAAGTGCGTGAATCCCTTAAAGTGCGTCTTTGGTGTTACCTCCAGGAAATTTCTAGGATTTGTTGTTCGTCATCGGGGAATTGAGATTGACCAAGATAAGATTAAATCTATCTTGTAAATGCCTCCTCCAAAAACTTTTAAACAACTATGTTTATTCCAAGGAAAGTTGGCATATATGATATACCAAAAATATATGGATTTTTAGACCCATATTTTATACTTATTTTTGGTGATATTGCACTTTAATGGAAGGTATTTTTCATGTCTTCGTGCAGGTTGTTGATTTTTAGGACTTGGAGCAAAAAGGAAGCAAAATGGATGTAATTTAGAGTCAAACTGGAGAATATGAAAAATTTTTCCACGCCGATGGCACCGTTTAACATATTGTAGTGAATTAAATAGATGTCCACTAGCGCCGACGACGCCAGAATGGGTGCCGACAACGTCAGTGTTGGTGCAAACCCTAAACAAATTTGGACACTATTTGAAGAGTTTTTTTGATGCACCTATTGGAGAACTGACTCTAGGCCTTATTTGGAGTCAAAATTGATCAGAAAAGTGAATCGTCCCTGAATTCTCATTGCCCAAAATTTAACCTCCTATGCACTGCACTCTCTTCCATTTCATTCCACAACCATTTAGAGTCCATTATTCTTATAATTTTGAGTTTTTATGGTGAGATTAAGTTTGAATTCTTCTCTAAGAGTTGTTGGAAAAGGAGAAAATAGAGAGATTTATTCTTCCTACATTTCCTAGAAGAGGCTAAAAGGGATTTTTTTTTTAGAATGAGTTTCAGATAAGTGTTGTTTGTTTAATAGTGTTGTATGAAATTTATTTTATATATGAAATTTGTGTTATGTTTTATCTTTCTCATGAAGTCTGAGTTGTTTCCTTTATGTTTCTCCCTACTCTAAGATATGGTGAAATGAAGAGACAATATGGATGTGCCAATGTTAAAATATAAAATAAATTATGATGGCTTTTCAACTCCGAACTTAATTTACTTTTTGATCTGGCCAATTGAATTGTTAAAATTTGTTGTGAAACATATGATCCAGAAAATGGAGTATGAGTTCTACAATAGAGTGAGGATCACATTTGATTCCATAAAGGAGAATTTCATTCATGGAATTATGTGTAAATAAAGGAAATATACATTGTTGGGCCTAGAATTGGCGATTTTAGGGTGACAGACTAAAAATCCCCAATTTGGTCTTAATGTTTAAGAACTAAAGCGAGAGTTAGCCTTCAGGAGAAGGGAAGTGGGAACTCTGGAGTGGGAGCCAGTATCCTCCTAGCCTAGTCACAGATTTAGGGACTAAACCTGGGATTAGCCAATGATTTTTTATAACACTCTATCAGGGTAGAAAATTAAAACTGGCTTATTTGTCACAATACATATTCTAACCATTTATCTCATCTCATTTTACCAAAATCTCATTGTAGTGGGAAAGATGCTTTTTCACATAAGAAATCTTCATCACATAAACATATATTAATAACTTAATAGTTTAATAGTTTAGTAATTACTGTTTAAACTTTGCATTTCAGTATTTCTAGTAGTTAAATAATTTAGTTTTGATAATATCTCAACATTCAAAATTAGTGACAGTAATTTTATTTTAGTTTCTATGAATTTCTTAGTTAATTTATTATTTCAAATTTAAACCTTCCCCCATGGGATCAATATTTGGGGCTTAAATAGAAAGTCCTTTATTACTTGATAATGTTATGTATACTTGCATAGAATCCCAACTTTAATTGCTTTTTTTAATTATATATAGAGCATTAAGTTTTTGGCACCGTTACATAGCGAGGTCAACTTTATTGTATTTACACAACTATACTTCCTCGGGATCAAGTTTTTGGCACCATTGTCGGGGAAGGTACGGTAAGTTAAATAGATTTGGTAAATTAGGAAATCTAGATATATGTAAATTTTTTTTTGGAGCTGGTAGGTGTGGCGGCTGGTTCTACTATGGTTTTCATGGCTCCCTGCTTTTGCTTGCTGGTAGGCTGGTGGTGGAGGAAGGTTTCTTCTTCTCTGCTGGAAGTTTAGTTTGCTGGAGTTCTTTTTTTGTTTTGTTTTACTCAGCTTTCGTTGCATTTTGCTTTCTGGTCTTCTGGTTTTGTTCTTGGGATTCTTTCTCTGGTTTTTGGTGTCATTACTTGGTCTGTGGTGGTGACAAGACTAGCTACTGGTGCTATTTTTATGTTCTAAAGTCTTCTTTGCTGAAGTGGTTGGTGTGGAAGTGCTTCTCTACTACTTGGGTTATTGGTCCATTGGTTTGCTGGGTTGTTTCTTCTGGTTGGTTTCTGGTCTCTCCTTTTTCTAGTGTTTTCATGGCTACAAACATTGATTTGGACAGTAACATTCAATGGGCTAAGGCCACCTATGCTGGGGTGGTCGGTCACCCTAAGGAGAATTTACAAAATATGGACAAGTTAATCTTTATACAGGAATTTCATGACACTTTAGCTGACAAAAGGATTTCTCCCTATATTCACCCTCTTGGGTGTAAAGAAGGGGAGCCTGCAGTTTATTTTTCACCTCAGGAGGTTATTTATTTAAATGAAGGTTAAGCTCACTTTGGTGGGTAAATTCCAACTTGGTCATCCTAAGATAGAACTTGTAAGGAGCTTTTTTGAGTCCTTAAACTTTAATGGTGCTTGGCAACTGGGTTTACTAGATGGCATGTATTTACTCATTCAACTAACAGTTGAAGAAGATTATGCTAGGCTCATTGCCAAACAATCTTTAATTATTGGGGGGGCTACCATGAAACTAATGAAATGGACCTCTGGTTTTGACCCTAGCAAAGAACCTCCTGTAGTTCCTCTTTGGTTCAAGCTTCCAAGTCTCCCCATTCCTTATTTCAAGATGAATGCTCTTTTTTATATTGGGTCTGCTTTAAAGTAGACCCCTTAAAGTAGATGCTCATACTTATAACAAGGCAAGGCCAACTCTTGCTAGAATCCTCATTGAAAGAGATATCACCTTACCTGAAGTTAAAGGAGTGTTGATAGGCTCTGAATAAGAAGGCATTTGGTAGGAGGTGATCATAGAACAAAGGCCTCATTACTATCAAAATTTTAAGATGTTTGGACACACTATAGATAGGTGCTATAGGCTGCATCCTCCAGTTAAAAGGAAAACTTCTTTCATGAAGGACAATGACCCCACTCAGTTGCCTCCTGGGAATATTGTGGATGACTTACAGGATGAGTCACAGAGCTCTCCAACTCCTTTTGTTTCTGATACTCCTCTTTCTCTTCCCCAGGGAGTGCTAAGAGAGGAACCCACAACTTTATGACCATAATGTTCCCTACAGTTAACTCCATTGAGGAGAGATTGTAGGATTTACTCCTGGAAAGCATTTGAAACCTCAGCTTCCTGTTGTTGAGGGAGAGAAAGTTACTACATTAAACCAACTTCTGGGGAAGATTGGATTGTGGAGACTTCTAAGAGAAAGAAGAAATAGACCACAGAATCTCAAAGATTACAAATGGAGGCTGCTTCCATTGACAATAATCTGATGGTTGGATCCTCTTCTGGCCCCTCTAGAGGGAGGACAAGATTTAGATTACAACCTTCACTCCATATTTCTCCTCCCAATGTTTAAGTTCTCTCTTTTTTGGTGTTTGGCCTCAGGTCATTTTAAGTCTTTCAGAAGAATTTTGACTTTTTTCTTTAGCTTTAGTTGTAATGTTTTGAGTTTTGGTTTCTCTGGCCTTTGACTGATTGTAGATTTTTGTCAGTTTTTCTATATCCTCTATCTCAGAAGCTATGGGAGTCCTTTTGATTTCTTTATTTTATTTCAGTTCGACAATATACTTTTCTTACTTCCCTTGAGGGGTTTTTGGTCAAGTTTTTGGGCTTTTGTGGTAGCAGCTATGTGGTTCCCTTTCTCTTATATAATTGATGATTAAATTGATGTGTTGGAATATCAGGGGGATTTCTGATAAAAAATCCTTGATCAGAATTAAGCAGTTGGCCAGAAAGCATAGGTTATTATGCTTTACACATCTTGAACCATTGGTTCACAATGCTCCTTGTAGATTTAGAAAGCACTTCCCAAGTTTCAGCTGCAGTTACAATGTTAATAAAAAAATATGTTTTTTCTATAAAAGGAATCTTAATGTTCATATCTTGGGTGATCAGCCTCAATTTCTACATATCAAGCTACTTTAGGATTTTCTAAATGTTGAGACCACCTTTATTTATGCTGGTAGTTTTGCTAGTGATAAAGTCACCTTGTGGAAACAAATTCAGTACTGAAATCTTCTATTAATGGACCTTGGATTATTGGTGGAGATTTTAACAATGTAGCTAGATTGAATGAAAAATGGGGTGGGAAGCCTGTGGATATCAACAAAATGTTCCTTTTTAATCAAAACATCAGGAATACTGATCTTGTTGAACTTCCACATCAAGGACCTCCTGATACTTGGAGGAGAGGTAAAATTTTTGAGAGAATTGATAGGTTCCTAATTAATCATGCTTGGCTGGATACCAACTTTATGACTATTGTCTCCCATCTTCCATACACTTTTTATGATCATAGGCCTTTGTTAATCTCTATATCCTCTAATATTTTTTCTCCCATACAAAGGTTAAAATTTATTAATGTATGGGTGTAGCATCCTGATTTTCTTCCCATTATTAAGTCTGTTTGGCTTCCCGTTTCATCCTTTCCTCCTTGGATTAGATTGTGGGAAATTCAGAAAAAGGTTGCTAAACTGCTAAAAGCTTGGAATTGGAGCTATTTTGGTAACCTTACAGGGCTCTCTGATGAACAAACCCTGATCTTAGCTAATGCTAATCTTTTTCAAGCCATTCATTGGGAGGAATTTTTTAAACAAAAGCCTGCTATTAAAAAGTTTGTTGATGGGGATAGGAAAACAAGGTTCTACCATGCCTGTATTAAACAAAGAAGACATTCTAACATCATCCTGAAGATTAAAAATAATAGTGGCAGTTGGATTCAGCGTGCTGATGTACTTCATAGGGATGCTATAAATCACTTTCAGGCTCTTTTATCTGAACCTCATAATTTTAGTCTTCAGAACTTTGATCCTAGTCTGCTTAATGATAATTTCTCTGAAATTCACTGCTTGGACTTAACTTTTGTTCCTGCTAAAGAAGAAATTTAGCAAGCTTTATGTTCTATTGATGGTGATAAAGTGGCTGGTGCTGATGGTTTTAATTCTACCTTTTACAAAAAAGTTTGGGAGGTGGTGAAATTTGACATTGTGGATGTTGTTCAGGCCTTCTTCAGGGGGGAGGATAAGCCACAATATTTTGCTTAGTCCACCATAACTTTAATCCCCAGGGGGGATCAAAAATCTAGTTGGGATCATTCTAGACCCATATCTCTTACAACTGTGTTGTATAAGCTTATTAGCAAACTATTGGTTTTCAGATTAAAACCACATTTATCTTGGATGATTTCTCCTAATCAATTTGCTTTTATTACAGGCAGACAAATTGCTCACAATGTTCTACTTACTCAAGAGCTCTTTCTTGATATTTACAAGCCTTGCAGGGGGGGAACCTCATGTATAAGCTTGATGTTTTCTAAAGCTTATGATACTATCTTATGATACTATCAATTAGAATTTTATTTTGGAGGTTCTTAAAGCAAGGGGGATTCAAAATTCATTCTTCCAGATGATTCACGGATGTCTTAATAATAATTCTTACCTTACACCATTCTTCTTAATGGGAATTCTCAAGGGTCAAGGGTAGTTCCAAGCTACTAGGGGTATCAAGCAAGGGGACCCTCTTTCTCCCTACATTTTCATTTTGGCTTTGGACTATTTATCAAGGCTTCTTAACCAAAATTTTTCTGAAAGGGAGTATATCGAATTTGCTAATAAAGCTAATTATTTTATAAGTCATTTATGTTATGTCGATGACTTAATATTATTTTCTAATGCTTCAAAATCAACAGTGAAGATGGTTTTTAGTTTGCTGAACCTGTTTCAACAGATTTCTGGTCTTTCTCTGAACCCAAAAAAATGCCAACTCATCTTTAGCAATAAGCTTAATGCTGCTAGTACAAACTGGGTTAAGGACTTCACTGGATTTAAATCTGTTACCAGCCCTTTTTTTTCCTTGGGGTACAATTAATTAAAGGCAGGAAGAAGTAAACTCAATTTGATGAGGTTGTTTCTAAAATTTCCAAACAAATCTCTTGCTGGACTAATTCTTATCTGCCAGGGGGGGGAAGATTAAGATTAACCTTAATCATAAGTAACCTGGCTCCTTTCCCTATGTAGATTATGCAAATGCTGAAGATGAAAAAAGGTACACAGAAGACCTTGGAGGTGATGTTGAACGAATTTTTGTGGGAAGGAAAACAAAAACAAGCTGACTGGCTTAGCTGGGATAAGCTTTGTCTACCTCTTGCTGCAGGGGGGCTTGGTATGAAATCATTTAAACAACTTTGTGATATCTTCTACTGTAAACTCTATATCAAATTTAGAGAGCAGAAATTTTTGTGGGCTAACTATATGAAGTTGAAATATTACAAGCACTCTTATCCAACAACTATTTGCAGAAAACCTGGGGATTCTAGAAATTTGACTGAGCTCCTACACATCCGAAATGTGGTTGAAGATCTTTTTATCTGGGATGTGGGAGAAGGAAAAATTGATTTTTGGCTGGACAACTGGCTACTTGATGGTAAGTTGGAGCCACCTGCCTCTCTGGGCTCAGTTATCAGCCTTCCTATTCAATTATGCTAGAATGGTCATTAATGGAATAAAGATATGTTGGCTTCTTTGGTGAATCCTGAACAATTGTATCAAATCCTTAAGCTCTCAATCACTCCACATAAGCCAGATAGAATTGTGACTAAAAATCTTCCTTATACCTCTTTTACCAAATTTGCATATTATCAATTAAACACATGGCATTACAAGGATTCAGGTCAAGCCATGTGGGTGAAATATCTCAGCCCCTATATGTCCTTCTTCACTTGGAGATGTTTTTGTAGTATTATTCCCACTGATGATATACTTAGACTCAAGGGTCTGAAAGGACCTTCCAGATGTAGTTTATGCTGTCAACATGAAGATTCCTTTAATCATTTATTCTTCTTAATTTCCCCTACCATCTATTGGGTTTTGAAAACTTTCTAACTGTTGGAAGGTCTGAAAAGAGAACCATGCTAAAATAATCCCTTTTATTACTACATGGTTCATCTGGATGGCATGAAATAGCAGTAAATATGAGGGAAGAACTCAAAGTGCCACACAAATTGTTATTAACTGCTATGCCTATACTCTTAAGATAATCAATCTCATGGGTTACAAGATTAAAGTTTCTGGGTGCTCCCAAGTCCTTAATACTAAAAGTTCTCCTTCTGTCAAATCACATTTCCTTCAATTCCATTGGAGGAAACCTGTTTATCCTTGGATTAAAATCAACGCTGATGGTTGTTTTAGAAGACAAAGTGCTGATATTGGGGAGATTTTCAGAAATCACTTTGGGGAATGCCTACTATTTTTTCCATCACCCACTGATACTTCAAATGCTTTACAAGCTGAAGCCTTAGCTATTGTATGGGCAATTCAAACTGCTGTTTTTATGGGATGGAACCTTCTAATTGTGGAACTGGACTCCTCCTTGCTAGTCCAGCTTTTAAAGGATAACATCACCCCACCTTGGTTTCTTCTCCCCATTTTTAAGCAAATTGCTCACATGAAGATTACTCACAACTTACAAATTAATTGGAATCATATTTTCAGGGAGGGTAAAAGATGTGATAATTGGCTTGCACATCAAGGTGCATTGACTATGTTGCCTTTAGTGAATATAACCCCCCCCTCCAGAGTAGGCTTTGTTGATTAATGCAGATCTGTCTGATCTGCCTTATATTAGAAAGGGGGTGTCAACTACTGAAACTTCTAATCATTCTGCCTAGAGAGGGCTTCTTGTTTCCTTGGGTCCTTACTGATTTAGAACTTTCTATTTTAGTCTTTAGCCCCACTTGTATGGGGAAAAGTTTTAACATGTTACAATTGGATTTTGTTTTCTTTTTGGTGGAGCACTTTTGGCCTCTTTTGGGTGGACCTTGGTTTCTTTTTGTGAACCGAACCCCCTCCAGCTTTTGTAACCTTTTTATTTCAGTCTAACATGTAGGGAGTGTTTGGTACTCCTTCTTATATATATATATATATAAAAAAATTAAAATAATAAAAAATCCAAAAAGAAATATATTTTTATTTAAGATTTATTTTTAGGAAATTTTTCTTTGCTTATTATATTTGTTTATGCAAAATATTAGATCTGAAGGTTTAGTACCTTACGATTCAGAATTAGAACGTACTATTAGAAAAATTCAAAAATAACAAAAAGAAATTAAAATTTTAAACAAAATGGTGAATAACTTAAATAATCAAATATATGAAAATCGACAATGACCTTTAAAAGATTATGCTAATCTAACAGCAGATGAATTTCACTTAACTATTCAAAATACTGATGTTGCTGCTAATTCTTTTGAGCTTAAACCTACTATTATCCAAATGGTACAAAATAATCAGTTTGGAGGAACACCTACTGAAGATCGTAACTGACATCTTGCTTGTTTTATTGAAATATGTGTTACTTTGAAATATGACGGAGTGTCTAATGATGTTGTTAGGCTTAGACTTTTACCTTTTTCACTAAGAGGTAAAACCAAAGCTTGGTTAAATTCATTAGCATCTATATCTATCAGAACTTGGGGAGAACTATCTCAACAATTTTTGGCTAAATATTTTCCACCCTTGAAAATTGCTAAGCTTAGAAATGATATTACATTTTTTTTTCAGTTTGAAGTGGAATCGATAAATTAAGCCTGGGAATAATTTAAGGATATTCTTAGAAAATGTCCACACCATGCTTTACTAGATTGGTTAATAATTGAGACATTTTATCTATTATAGATATTGCTGCTGGCGGATCTTTAATGTCAAAACCTTTTGATGAAGCCTTTTGATGAAGCATACTCTTTGTACTCTTTGATAGAAGAAATGACTACTAATAATTTTCAATGGCCCTCTAAACGGGTAAATCCTAAGAGAGTAGTTAGTATTCATGACTTTGATGTAATGTCTATTTTAGCACCTCAAATTGCTACTATTTCTTAAAAGATTGATCAAATTGGAGTGAACTATTCTCAAATACCCCTAGTATTAAAAGAAAATTCACTAGGACAGATAATTGATGCTCAATCATCTTATGAAACTTTGAATGTTATAAATAATCGAAATAACAATGCTTATTCTAATTATTATAACCGTGGATGGAAAAATCACCCTAAATTTAGTTGGAATAATTATAACAATTCAGTGAATCCCTCCATAAATTTGAACAACCAAGGAAATCCTATATATTGACCTTATTATCATCCTCCTTGATTTAATTCATGAATTTAATTCTAACCATAACCCACAAGTTAAGGAAAATAAATTAACGATGGAAGAGGTAATGTTGAATATGGGAAATCAAATACAAAATCAAGGGCCAACTATTAGAAATATTAAAAATCAATTAGGATATATTGCTACTGCACTTAGTAATAGACCTTCAGGAATTCTTTCGAGTAGTGTGGAAGTTAATCCAAAAGATCAAATTAAGAGCAAATTAAAGCTATTCAATTATGAAGTGAAAAAGAAGTTGAAACACGAATCCATAGAGAAATTGAAGTTGATGAAGAGAAGGAAGAAATGGAAACTGACCACAATGAAAATGAACAAACACAAGTTCCCTTAAAAAACTATTACCTCTGTTTCCTCAATGACAGAAGCAGAAGAATAAAGATAATCAATTTACAAAATTTTTGGAAATCCTTAAGAAGTTAACGATAAACATTCCTTTTATTAAGTCTTTGGAATAAATGTCAATTTATGTGAAATTTATGAAAGATATATTAAACAAGAAAATGAAGTTTGCAGATTATGAGATCGTTGCACTCAGTGAAGAGTGTAGTGCTTTTATTCAGAAAAAGCTTCCTAAAAATTAAAAGATCTCTGTAGTTTTACTATACCTTATGCTCTTGGTGAAAAGTTTTTTGGAAAAGCCTTATGTGATTTAGGAGCGAGTATCAATCTTATGGCTCTATCAATTTTTAAATGCTTAGATTTGGTTGGGAGAGATTTCTGGGAGAGATTTCTCCTACTATTGTAACTCTTCAATTAGCTGACCGATCAATCACTTATCCTAAAGGAGTTATTGAATATGTATTAGTAAAAGTGGATAAATTTATTTTCCCAGTAGACTTTATAATATTAGATATGGAGGAAGATAAATAAATTTCTATTATTCTGGGAAGACCATTTTTTTCAATAGCGAGAGCTGTAATAGATGTGACAAAAGGAGAATTAATAATGAGAGTTAATGATCATTAAGTAACATTTAATATTGCAAAAAGAATGAAATATCCTGCAAAAGGAAAAGACGATGAATGTTTTATGATGGAAGTTACTGATTATTTGAGTAATGAGCAATTTAAGGAAGATTTTGAAGAAAAATTAACGAAAGGAAATTTTTTTGAGAACGAGGACAAAATAAATGAAGAAAATTTAGATTATATTCAGGACAAATTTGAAACTTTTGATTTGTTGGAAAATAATAATAATAATCTTATTCCTTCTGGTATTAAAACACCTGAACTTGAACTGAAAATATTACCTGCCCATTTAAAATATGTGTTTTTAGGAGAAAATATGTGTTTTTAAAATATGTGTTTTTAGGAGATTCATCTACATTGCGTGTTATTGTATCTTTTGAATTAACTGAACTTCAAGAACAAAAATTAATAGAGATGTTGAAAAGATATAAAAAGGCTTTTGGATGGACTTTAGTAGATATTAAAGGAATCAATCCTTCAATTTTTATGCACAGAATTCTATTAGATGAATAATACGAACCTAAATTTGATTCTCAGAGGAGATTAAACCCAATAATGAAAGAAATTGTTAAAAAAAATCTTAAAATGGTTAGATGCTGGAATTATATATCTTATTTCAGACTGTGATTGGGTGAGTCCAATTCACTGTATTCCAAAGAAAGGTGGAGTGATCGTTGAAGAAAATGAGAAAAAAGAATTAATTCCAATAAGAGAAGTTACTGGTTGCAGAATTTGTATTAACTATAGAAAATTAAACATGGCCACTAGGAAAGATCACTTTCCTTTAATTATTTTAGACCAAATGTTGGATAGATTGACTGGAAATAAATACTATTACTTTAAGATGGATATACTGGTTATCACAAAATTGCAATTGCTCTAGAGGATCAAGAGAAGACAAAATTTACAAGCCCTTATGTAATATTTGCTTTCGTAGATTTCGTAGAATGCCTTTTGGATTATGCAATGCACCTGCAACTTTTCAAAAATGCATGATGTCAATATTTAGTAATTTGATTGAGCATGGAATGGAAGTGTCTATGGATGATTTTTCTGTATTCGGAACTTTGTTTGAATTATGTTTAAATAATTTAGAAAAAGGTTTTGGAAGTATGTGAAAGAATCAACCTTGTACTAAATTGGGAAAAATGTCAGTTTATGGTTGTTTGAGGTATTGTACTTCGACATAAAATTTTTGAAAATGACATGGAAGTAGATTCTGCAAAAATTGAAGTTATTCAAAAATTATCACCTCCTACTACCGTTAAAGGGGTAAGAAGCTTTCTAGGACATACTGGTTTCTATAGACGTTACATAATTTTTTTTTAAAAAATAACTAAGCCATTATGCCAACTTTTAGAAAAAAGATATGAAATTTATTTTTAATGAGGAATACATGAAAGCATTTGAATTATTGAAAGAAAAATTAATCACTGAACCTATAATAGTTCCACTTGACAGGGAAGAACTAGTTAAAATAATGTGTGATGCTAGTGATTATGCTATTGGGGCTATCTTAGGACAGTTGTGTTAGGGCAAAGGCACAATAAGGTTTTTAAGGTAGTATATTATGCTAATAAAACTCTAAATGATGCTCAAATCAATTACACTACTACTGAAAGAGAATTCTTAGCTATTGTTTATGCCTTTGATAAAATTAGACCTTACTTAATTGGAACTAAATGTCTAGTGCATACTGACCAAAGGAGAATATGTTGAGATTTTCATACCTATTTTACACTATTTTTGATGATATTCCACTTTAAAGAAATGTATTTTTCATGTTTTGTTGCAGGTATGATGAATTATGGTCATTGGAGAAAAAAGATGCAAAAAGGAGCAAATTTGGAGCGAAAGGACCAAAATGTGAAAAATTGAACTAGGGCGCCGACGACAAGAATTTTTTGAGACTTCAGATCAATTAATTTAGAAGGCCCGCCGATGGCGCCCTCGGGGCCACCGAAACATCCAAAATTTTAGATGGATATACTGGTTGTCACAAAATTCCAATTGCTCTAGAGGATCAAGAGAAGACAAAATTTACATGCCCTTATGGAACATTTGCTTTCGTAGAATGCCTTTTGGACTATGCAATGCACAAGCAACATTTTAAAGATGTATGATGTCAATATTTAGTAATTTTATTGAGCATGGAATGGAAGTGTCTATAGATGATTTTTCTGTATTCGGAACTTCGTTTGAAAAAAATGTCAATTTATGGTTGTTGGAGGTATTGTACTTGGGCATAAAATTTTCAAAAATGACATGGAAGTAGATCTTGCAAAAATTGATGTTATTCAAAAATTACCACCTCCTACTTCCGTTAAAGGGGTAAGAAGCTTTCTAGGACATACTAGTTTCTATAGGCGTTACATAAATTTTTTTTTGAAAATAACTAAGCCATTATGCCAACTTTTAGAAAAAAGATTAGAAATTTAGTTTTAATGAGGAATACATAAAAGCATTTGAATTATTGAAAGAAAAATTAATCACTGAACCTATAATAGTTCCACTTGACTAGGAAAAACTATTTGAAATAATTTGTGATGCTAGTGATTATGCTATTAGGGCTATCTTAGGACAAAGGCACAATAAGGTTTTTAAGGTAGTATATTATGCTAATAAAACTCTAAATGATGCTCAAATCAATTACACTACTACTGAAAGAGAATTTTTAGCTATTGTTTATGCCTTTGATAAAATTAGACCTTACTTAATTGGAACTAAATGTATAGTGCATACTGACCAAAGGAAAATATGTTGAGGCTTTCATACCTATTTTACACTATTTTTGATGATATTGGACTTTAAAGAAAGGCATTTTTTATGTTTTTTTGCAGGTATGATGAATTATGGTCATTGAAGAAAAAAGATGCAAAAAGGAGCGAAAAGGAACAAAATGTGAAGATTTAAACTAGGGCGCCGACGACAAGAATTTCCTGAGACTCCAGATCAATTAATTTAGAAGGCCCACCGACGACGCCCTCGAGGCTGCCAACGGCGAGATCGGCGGTTATTTCTAAAGGTGCGTTGAATGTGGACAATTTTTTGTGGGATGCTTAGATAACTCTTGGGAAAACTCTTCTACAATTTTAAAAGAAGATTTTGGCAAAAAATTAGAGGAGGAGGCTCAAGATTTTGAGGAGTTGGAAGGTTAGAACAGCATCCAAGAGCCCTAGTAATGTGTAGAGAGTTTACTTAGGGTTAGATTGTGAGGAATTCTTTGAGAGATTGTAAGAGTGGAGCGAAAGTGAGAGATTTTTTCCTACTTGCCGCTTCAAAGAAGAATTCTGTGTGTTGTAAAGAAAGGAAGAGATTCAGAGGAACCTCGAGGAGTTTACTTGGGGAGGAAAATAAAGATAAGTGTTATTTACTTGTTGTAGTTTGTATGACTTTGCTTTTATATATGAATTTTGAGTTTTTTTGTGTCTTCCCCATGAGTTCTGAGTAACTTTCTCTGTCTTTCTCCTTATCTTGAGATTTGTGAAATGATGATTTGAGTTGGTTGAGCCGTAAAAATGTTAAAGAAGTTGTGATGATCTTTTAACTTTGATCTTAATTTACTTTCAATCTACCAATTGATTTGTTAAAATATGTTGAGTTTTCAACCAAAGTGAAGATTACATCCAAGATTCAGGGAGGTCAAAGCCCTTGGAAGTTGGGTGTAAATAAATAGGGAAATAAAATTATCGGGCGTAGAATTAGAGATTTTAGAGTCACATAATCCCCAATTCGATCCTATCATTTGGGTGCTGAAGTGTAGAAGTTAGCCCTCAGGCGAGGGGAACGTGAGAGATCTGAAGTTAGAGCCGATATCCTCCCAGCCTAGCCGTAGATTCAGTAAATAAGCATAAAATTAGTCAATGTTCTTTATGCCTGGACCAAAGAGTAAAGAATAGGTATGCTCCTATTTGGCACAATACAATTTGAATTGATTCACTTTATCCATTCACTATAATTTCTTGACAAGGAGAAGGATGCTTCCTTATATATTGAATTTCACATTAGAAACTTTTTTAGTATAATTAGTTATTTAAGAGTTATCAAAATTACATATTGATTTCAATTGCCCATTAGTGACAGATAAGCAATTTGAATTACGTTGTCATAATTAAGTATTGTTTTTCTAAAATCTTAGTTCATATTTTTAATATTACTCTCTATGGGATCGATATCTATCACTCCATTAGAGCCCCATATTACTTGAGCAATACGTATACTTGCGTTGATAAATGTGACTTTACCATTATTGAATATTTTATATATACATATTTATTGAATCTATAACCGTTAATAAGTTTTTGGTGCCGTTGCTAAGGAATAAAATCTTCTAGCAGCATTATTAAATACTTGTATTTTTATGAATATATAAAGTCACTGTCAAGTTTTTGGCACCATTGTCGGGGAGTAAACAAGAATCATAATTAGAGTAACGGACAAATTAGGACTATTAGAAAATTTTTACTGGAATTGCAACTTATTTTCATATTTAGTTAACTATTTTTATGTGTACTGATTTCAATTGTATGCATAAATTTGGACTTGAAAATCTTATACCCTAGGATTCAGAATTAGAACGCACTGTTAGAAAAATTAGAAGACTCAAAAGAGAACCTAGAAATTTTGACATAATGGAAAACAACGTGAAAAATCAAGGAATAGAAAATGAACACCAACCTAGACCCCTACAAAATTATGCAATTCCTACAACAGATAAAATTCACTTATTTATCCAAAATCCTGATGTAGCTGCTAGTTGATGTAGCTGTTATCCAAAATCCTGATGTAGCTGCTAGTTCATTTGAGCTTAAACTTGCTATTATCCAAAATAATCAATTCAATCAATTCAAAGGTACACCAAATGAAGATCATAATTTACACCTCGCTAGTTTTTTAGAACTGTGTGCTACATTTAAATATGACCGAGTGTCAAACGATGCTATTAGACTTAGACTTTTTCCTTTTTCACTTAGGGATAAGGCTAAGATGTGGTTAAATTTGTTAGCACCTGGATCTATTAGAACTTGGGGAGAACTTTCATAGAACTTTCTATCCAAATATTTCCGTCCATCCAAAATTACTAAACTTGGAAATGACATAATATCATTTTGTCAGATTGATGGAGAGTCAATATATGAAGCTTGGGAGAGATTTAATGATCTTCCTAGGAAGTGCCCTCATCATGTGTTCCTAGATTGGTTGATAATTCAAAGTTTTTATAATGGATTAGTGGACTCACTTAGATCGATTATAGATGCTGCGGTTGGTGGTTCTTTAATGTTAAAACATTTTGATGAGGCTTATTCATTAATAGAAGAGATGGCTACCAACAATTTTCAATGACCCTCTGAAAGGGTAAATCCTAAAAGAGTAGCTAGTATCCATGATTCAGTTGCAATATCTACGTTAGCTTCGCAAATTGCTACAATATCAAAGAAATTAGAACATTATGGAATTAATTATTCTCCAACACCTACTATGATGGAAGAGAATTCATATGGGCAATTTGTGGATGTTCAACCTACGTATTGGACTTTAAATGCTATTAATAGACCCAATATCCCTTATTCAAACTATTATATCCCAGGTTGGAAGAATCATCCAAATTTTAATTGGAATAACAATTCTTCTACAAATCAACAATGGGTGAACAACCCAGTGAAACCATTAAAAAATTCATCCTACCAAGGAAATGTTAATTATAGACCTTCTTATCCTCAAGGATTTAACAGTAACACTCAAATTAAGGAAAAGAAATTGTCTATGGAAGAGATGATATTAAACATAGGTCAACAATTACAGAATCAAGGAAACCAATTACAAATTCAAGGAAATCAATTACAAAATTAAAGAACCGCTATTAAGAATACTGAATATCAATTAGGGCATATTGCTACTGCGCTTAGTAACCGAACATTAGGAACTTTTCCTAGTACTGTGGAACCAGATCCTAAAGATCAAGAAAAAGAACAAATAAAAGCGATACAATTATGAAGTGAAAAAGAATTGGAAACAAGAGTACAGAAAGAAACAGAAACTGAAAAAGAGAAAGTGGATACAAAAAATGAAAAGGATCATGAATACCAAGATTTAGAATATCCACTTACACCAATGAAAATTACTGTGGAGAAACCTCCACCACCGTTTCCTCAAAGATTGAAGCAACACAAATAGAATAAACAATTTTCCAAGTTTCTAGAAATTCTTAAGAAATTAACGGTAAATATTCCCTTCGTAGAAGCTTTAGGGCAAATGCCCAATTATGTGAAATTTTTGAAAGATATTCTGAACAAGAAAAGGAAGTTCACTGATAATGAAATTATTGCACTTAGCGAAGAGTGTAGTGCAATTATTCAGAAAAAGCTTCCTGAAAAATTAAAAGATCCAGGTAGTTTCACTATATCGTGTGCTATCAGTGAAAAATTTTATGGAAGAACTTTTTGTGATTTGGGAGCCAGAATTAATCTTATGCCTCTATAAATTTTCAAAAGATTAGGATTAGGAGAAGTCTAACCTATTTCTGTAACTCTTCAGTTAGTTGATCGTTCAGTTACGGATACTAAGGGAGTTATAAAAGAAGTGTTAGTAAAAGTTGATAAATTTATCTTTCTTGTGGATTTCATTGTTTTAGATATGGAGGAAGAGAAGGAAATACCTATCATTTTAGAGAGACCGTTTTTAGCTACTGAAAAAGCTATGATAGATGTTCAAAAAGGAGAATTGACTATAAGAGTTAACGATCAAGAATTGACTTTTAACATCACAAAATCTATGAAATAACCTACTGTTGAAAGAGATAATGAATGTTTTCACATGGAAATTAGTGAACATCTATTGAATGAGCATTTCAAAGAACATTTTGAAAAGAAAGAACAATTTAAAGATAGTGATGAAGTTATTTTGGATGAAATAGAAAATGAAGAATTATATTATGTTCAGGGAAGATTTGAGATGTTGGATATTGCAGAAAATGCTGATAAGAATCTAGTTCGATCAATTATAAAACCACATGAACTTGAGTTGAAAGTATTGCCTAACCACTTAAAGTATGTGTTTTTGGGAGACTCATCTACACTACCTGTAATTATATCTTTACAATTAAATGATTTACAAGAGCAAAGACTGTTAGATACATTAAAAAGATATAAGAAAGCTTTTGGTTGGACCTTAGATGATATTAAGAGAAACAACCCTTCGATCTGTATGCACAGAATTATACTAGATGAATGATACAAACCAAGAGTTGATCCACAAAGGAGATTAAATCCAATGATGGAAGAAGTAGTTAAGAAGGAAATTTTGAAATGGTTAGACACTGAAATTATATATTCTATTTCAGATAGTGCGTGGGTAAGTCCAATTTATTGTGTTCTGAAGAAATGAGGAGCGACTGTTGAAACAAAAGAGAATAATGAATTAATACCTATCAGACAAGTTACTGAGTGGCATATTTGCATTGATTATAGAAAATTAAACACTGCCACTAGGAAAGATCACTTCCCTTTACCAATTTTAGACCAAATTGTAGATAGACTTGCTCGCCACAAATATTTTTGTTTTTTAGATGGATATACCGGTTACCATCAAATTCCTATTGCTCTTGAGGATCAAGAAAAGATAACATTTATTAGTCCGTTTGGAACTTTTGCTTTTGAAGAATGCCTTTTGGATTATGTAATGCGTCTGCAACATTCCAGAGATGTATGATGTCTATATTTAGTAAATTAATTGATGATGGATTTGAAGTATTTATGTATGATTTCTCTGTATTTGGAACATCATTTGACCCATGCTTAAATTATCATGAAAAAGTTTTAAAGTTATGCGAAAGAACTAATTTTTTTTTGAATTAGGAGAAATGTCAATTTATGGCTGCAAGAGCAATTGTGTTAGGGCATAAAATTTTGAAAAATTGTATGGAAGCAGACCCTGCAAAAATTCAAATTATATCTAAACTAACACCTCCTACTAATGTATGAGAGGTTAGGAGTTTTCTTGGACATGTTGGATTTTACAGGCATTTTATTAAAAATTTTTCAAAAATTACTAAACCTCTATGCCAACTTTTAGAAAAGGACAAGTAATTTGAATTTACTAAGAACTGTTTAAATCCCCTATTATAGTTTCACCTAACTAGGAGAAATCATTTGAACTGATGTGTGATGCTAGTGATTATGCTATTGGAGCTGTTCTTGGACAAAGCTATGAAAAGATTTTTAAAGTTATATACTACGCTAGTAAACTCTTAGAGATGCTCAAATAAATTATACTGTTACGAAAAAAGAGTTACTGGCTATTGTGTATGCTTTAGACAAATTTAGATTTTATTTAATTAGGACTAAATGTGTTGTGCACACTGATTAGTCTGCTATTAAATATCTGATGCAAAAGAAGGATGCCAAACCGAGGTTAATTAGTTGGATACTTTTGATGCAAGAATTTGATCTTATGGTTATTGATAGAAAGGGAACTGATAATCAAATTGCTGATCATTTATCGAGATTAGAAACATGAATTATCTGACATACCAACAATGAAATTACAAACATTTTCCCTGATGAACAACTTTATAATATTAATGAGTGAAAAATACCAT
>NW_018244115.1:53220-60894 GCF_001263595.1 Phalaenopsis equestris | reverse complement strand
GAGCTAATCATTTAGAAATGTCATGATTTTGAATTTGAAGGACATTTTGGGATTGATAAAATTTTATATAAAATTTTATAAGCTGGATTCTATTGGCCTACTATATTTAGAGATGTTTATAAATACATAAAAACTTAATTTTGATGCCAACGAGTAGGCAATATATCTAGAATTAATGAAATGCCTCTGAATTTCATGTTAGAAGTTGAGATCTTTGATGTTTGGGGATTAGATTTCATGGGACCATTTATTCCTTCATTTGGGAACTTATATATATATATTAATTGTAGTAGACTATATTTTAAAGTGGATTGAAAAATATTTTCACTAGATACGGAATGCCAAGAATGATTATCACTGACGGAGGATCCCATTTTAGGAATAAATACATTCAGAGATTGACAGAAAAGTTTAATATTATTCATAGAATCTCTACTGCGTATCACCCTCAAACCAGTGGGTTAGCTGAAGTTTCTAATAGAGAGATTAAACAAATACTTGAGAAGACTGTAAACCCTAGTATAGTAGATTGGTCCACTAGACTGGATACCACATTATGGGCTTATAGGACTGCTTATAAAACTCATATTGGAATGACTCCTTACAGACTGATTTTTGGAAAGACTTGACACTTACCAGTACGATTGGAGCATAAAGCATATTAGGCTATTAAAGAATTAAATTATAATTTGAAAGAGGCTGGTAAGAAGAGATTGTTACAAATAAATGAATTGTAAGAACTCAGAAATGTAACGACATAATTTATAAGGAGAAACTAAAGTTATGGCATGATTGGAAGATTAACCAGAAGAACTTTGAACCTGGACAAGAAGTTTTGCTTTACAATACAAGGCTGAAGTTAATTCCTTGAGAAATTGAAGTCTCGTTGTTTAGGACGCTTTACTGTGACTCAAGTTTATACTTATGGAGCTGTTGACATTAAAGATCAAAAGACAAAAAATAGATTTAAAGTAAATGGACACAGATTAAAACCATATTTTGAGGGCAAAAGATCAAATTTTAAAGAGATTTTAATGATCAGTCAACCTGAATAATACCTGAATAGGTCGGGCTGACGACGTTAAACCAAACACTTTATGGGAGGCAACCCATAATTATCTTTATTTTTATTGCAATTATAGTAGTTTTGTTTGAAATTATTATTATTTTGTGGTAGTATTGAACTCTACCACTCTTATTTATCCTTGAATCATCATAAAAATTGGATCTGTAGAGAAAAATTGGAACGCATTCTGACCAGAGCGATACTGTGCAATTTTTTCCTTGGGCGCTAACGACACCATCGATGCCACCGATGGTGAGTTTTTCCTGAGAGTCTAGGAAATTAAATTCTAAATGCTTGCCGACGGCGCCCTCGATGCCGCCGACGGTGAGACCGGCGGGATGGCGATTTCTGGAGTTTGAATGGACGGTTTTTTTGCAGTTTTAAGCTGGAGTTACTCCTTTTAAACTTCCAAATTCAATTCCTTAGTTCATATTTCCCCAAAAAATGAAGTGAAACTCCACCGAATTCATCTCTATGGCGTCTAATTCCCATGAAAGCCATAAAATGCGAGTGTTCAACCGGAGAAAGTTCATTAGTGCGGAAGCGCAGAAATCTTCAACAAGGTACTGACAAAGAAAAGATTAATCAAGGAACAAGGCTTCATAAATTGAGGATTGAATAATTCATCGACGGCAACTGAAGAGATGATTGTGTGGTGAAGATGGGAAGTGTTATGCTACACTACAACTGCCGTAGTTGTTCCTGTGGTGAAGAAATTTTATGCTAATTTGCATGAAATCAACCAAGGAGTCGTCTATGTGCGAGGTAGATGGATAACTTTTACTTCTGCATAGATCAATGAGTTATATATGATCGAGAACGTTCCTATCTGTCATTATTCCAACTTCATCCCGACAAGAAACCTGATGAATGAAATTTATCATTATTTAACTGAAAATACTGAAGACTGGGAAATGAGAGAAAACAGGATGTTAATTTTTTGGTGACACTTCTAAATCTCGTTTCTAAACACCGGCACTTCATCATTTCTGCAAAACTGTTACCGACGATGAGGATCGGTAAAGTTTCTAAGGGAATTGCTATTCTGAATTACTGCATCCAAATGGGACTGCCAATCGATATTGGATCTATAATTATGAAGTCTAATTTGGGCTTGATCGTTCATGGATCAACTTACGGGCTTGGACATCCTTCCATAATTTTCTTACTTTGCAGTTAGTTCCAAGTATCTTATGAAAATTGAGAAAATATACTTCTACCTTGAAAGCCCTTGGACCAAATTGAGAGATTCCCAGCCAATGAAGATGAAAATGATATGACTACGATAGGACTACTATGGTGGATCAATCGTCTCAGAATTCACTGCCTATTCAACCTTTAGTTTTGGACAAGAAACTAGTGATCCTGCGTAGAATCAAGAAATTGGTGAAAGAGGTACAAAATGTTATGAATGCAATTAATAATATCTCTGATTTCTTCAATCATCTAGACTGGAGGATGAAAGAACAATTTCCTCACTCTGGACATATCGAAGATAGTTTGATACGATTAATGAGAAGGATTAAATTGATAGAAGAGGACTCTACTGAAGAATTTCTATACCGACCCTTCTATAACCTCTTCATTCATGTGCAATCAATGGGTGATCTCAGAGGAGAATCTAGCACTGAATTTGAAGAATAATATATTTACCTTGCTACCTGTCTATTTATGTGTGTAATTTGGTTTGAACTTTCTTTTTACTTTACTTTAGAATTTTGCTTTTAGATTTCTGTATAGTTGAGACTGAGCATAGAATGTTTGTTTTCAACATTTTGAGTGTTGTGGCTTGGATTGCAACGTTGAATTGATGTATTAAGGTTGAGAAAATACCAAACTTAGGTGTGTTGTGTAATGTATATTGTAACCCCTAGAATTTATATATAATTGTGATGTTTTGTGTTGTGAATGTTTATTTGTGATAAGTACATCATTTAATCACTTAAAATTATGTCTATAGTGATTGAACGGATGTCGTTGAGGCTTGAAATTGATCAAAATCACAAAAATCTGGAAATTGAACCAATTCAATAGAGCTCGCCGACGGTGCCCTCGACGCCGCTGAAGGCGGACTTTTCCCGAGAGTTAGGATATTAATTCAATAGAGCTCGCTGACGATGCCGAAGACCCGCTGATGGTGAGATCCTGAAAAAACATCTTTAACCGTGATTTTGACCAGTCAACCGCCAGTATTCATCATCTCCTTCCTCTAAAAAAATGAAATTTTGGACCTAGGGCTTGAGAGATCTTGGATTTGGGGGTGATTTCAAGGCATTTAGACACCAGATTTGATCATCTCTTGGTAAGAGCTTCACTCCAGACTAAAAATATTTGATTTTCACCATGAATTTCTTTCACATTGAGAAGATCCAAAAAATTTGAGAATGTGAAGAAAATATTGGGAGGAAATTCATGGAATTTAGTTTTGAACTCTTAGAGTCACTCTTGGAAGCCATTATTTGCACATTTGAAGTATATTTTAGAATTTTCTATAATTTTGATTAGATTGAAATGGCTCCACGACAAAATAGGCAACATCAGTTTGACGAGTCTCGCTTCGTCAATGCGAAGGCTCAATCGAGATTTACTTCAGTATTTGAAGGGAAGAAATGTATACATGATCAAGTTTTTGAGAGTCTGGGAGGAGAAATTGAACGAGTTATTATCGAGCAAAGGTTGGAAAACTTCTGTTACACCACCAATAAGGTTGCTGCTAATATTGTAAGAGAATTTTATGCCAACATGTTCTATTCTGAGGAGGAAATCGTTCAAGTGCAGAGATTTTCTGTTGAATTTAGTGCGGCCCGCATTAATTCCTTTTACGAAGTCCCAGACTCCTACAACTGCCAATATGAAACCTTCAGTACGATGGAAGGCTTGCTGAATGATGTGATCAACTTTCTCATTGATGGGAAAGGAACATGGAAGATAAAGCAACAAGAACGGGTAAACTTTTCTGCTTCCATGTTAAATGCCACATTTAAAGTGTCGCACTATTTTATTTCCTCTACTCTGTTACCGACCTATCACCATAGTGAGGTAACAAGAGATAGAGCTATTTTGAATTTTTGTATTTAAAATAATAGAAATATAAATATGGGGAGAATCATTTTTAAGAATATATTGACCACGACAAGGAGTGAAACAAGTGGAGTTCTAGGACATTCTGGCCTCATTTATGCACTTTGCAAACTTTTTGGAGTGGAAGCTGGAGATGATGAGGAATGGATTTACTCTATGAAACCCATTAGTAAAGCTAATTTGAAGACATATGAATCTCATGAAAAATGTAGAACTTGGAGTAAGAGTCAAGAACCTTCTACTAGTATAGATATTCCCTCTACTAGTTATGACCTTCCACCTTCTAGTTCCCCTACCCTGACTGATTTAATGAATGAGTTAACCTTGCAGCGAAAGAGTATAGAGTTAATAAATGAAAGGATTGGGGGTTTAGAACGTAGACATGATTATGATAGTGAGTACCTACAGAGGCATTCAAAATTTGAGATAGCTTATTACGAAGTTCAGGCCCGACACTATAGAGGTGAGCCTAATGTTACTTTTCTTGAATGCCCCCGATATACTCAGTATCAGCCCAATCCTCCTACTGACCAAGGAGACAAAGTTATAGTTTGGGATTTTGACATTTGATAGTAATTGATGCACTGTTACTTTTATTTTTGTAATTTTTGTAATAAAAATAGATATTTGTGTGTTTATACTTTAATTTTTATTTTTAGTTTGTAATTGGATAATTTTAATTATTGTTATAATTTTTGGTGTGGTAGTTGAAATTTGTTAAATTGTATTGTGATGTGATTTTCATTTTTGTATTTTAACTCTAATTATTTTGTTTATTATTGTGGATGTGTTAGCAAAATATTTTATTTATATAATGTTTAGTTTTGTACTTATTTCAAAATTTCATTACCCAGCTAATTCTCTAATGATTTATGTGTATAGAAAGCTCCTAATGTTACAAACCAGGTGAAGTATAAATTTTGAGAAGGACTACAAAAATTTCAGAATGATGAAAATGCCTAAAATACTGAGGTATGATTTATATTTAGAATTTTTCTTTCCACTTATCATTTCATATTGAAAGATTTAAGTTTGTGGGAGGGAAGAAAAAGATTAACTATTAGATGTTCTCAATTTAAATATTTTTAAAAATTATTAATATGATTTTATGTAGTGAATTTAATTTAGATAACTATATTTTGTAGATATTTAAATATTATGGTAGATTTAAGGGAATATTTATGTAATGAAAATTAATTTTATAGATTAAGATATTTAATATAAGAGAATAAGACTATAGTTAACTATTTAAAGTAAAGGAAACTACATTTTGAAGTTTTAAGAATCTGAAAATTCATTTGAGAAGAAAAGATTGGGGCTGAATGATGTAAAAGCTATGAAAAATTTATAAGGTAAATGAATGCTTTGAGTTTCAAATTTAGGGAAGAAAGATGATGTTCAAAATCATTAAAGGCTATCCAGATATAGTAATCCTCACTTGAAAAAGGAAAAAGAAAGGATTGACAACAATCCCTGAAAAGAAAAGAAAAATATATAGGATTGAAAGCAATCCAAATGAAAAAGAGAAAAGAAAAGAAAGAAAAAAAAATATGAAAGTGAGGAGAAGCTTGAGGAGATGCCTAATAAAAAATTGGCTTCACTGGACCTACCTAAGGGGAAAACCTAAATACATTTATGAACTTATATTTATGGATTAGATCTTTTACTAGTAGTGTTCCAATAAAGTTCCTATCATTTGAATATTCTAAGTGACTTAATATCACAATACATAGTCATTCTTGAAATGAATAAAAGACTAAAACTCTTAAACTTGATGGCTGGATAACCTTGTAACTACAGAGTTAGGTTAATTACTTGAATTTTTTCTAAAAATCTCACAATGGTATTTTTTTAAATCAAACTTATAGTATTTCTGAATTAAAACCTTACTACAATAGATCATAACTTTTATATAGTACTAAAATTACTTGAGGACAAGTAATAGTTAAAATTGGGGGATTTTGACCAAAAGAAAATATGTTGAGATTTTCATACCTATTTTACACTGTTTTTGATGATATTGCACTTTAAAGAAATGTATTTTTGATGTTTTTTTTGTAGGTGTGATGAATTATGGTCATTGTAGCAAAAAGATGCAAAAAGGAGCGAATTTGGAGCGAAAAGGACCAAAATATGAAGAATTGAACTAGGGCGCCGACGGGGAGAATTTACCGAGATTCCAAATCAATTAATTTAGAAGGCCCACCGACGGTGCCCTTGAGGCCGCCGACGGTGAGATCGGGGGTTATTTCCAAAAGTGCATTGAATGTGGATGATTTTTGGCGGGATCTTAGGCAACTCTTAGGAAAACACTTTTACAACTTTAAAAGAAGATTTTAGCCAAAAATTAAAGGAGGAGGTTCAAGAGCTCGAGGAGTTGGAAGGTTAGAACAGCATCCAAGAGCCCTAGTAGTGTTTAGGGAGTTTACTGTGGTGATTTAAGTGAACATGTCGTTCATGGTAATTTGGTTTTCAATAGTATTCATAGTGGCTACAGATTTCTTCCTCCTTGCCACTTTGAAGAAGAATTCTTTATGTTGTAAAGAAAGGAAGAGATTTAGAGGAACTTCAAGGAGTTTTCTTGCGGACTTGGGGAGTTTGCTTGGGGAGGAATTAGAGATAAGTGTTATTTTCTTGTTGTTGTTTTTATGACTTTGCTTTTATATATGAATTTCGAGTTTTGTTGTGTCGTCCCCATGGGTTCTAAGTAGTTTTCTCTCTCTTCCTCCTTGTCTTGAGATTTGTGAAATGGTGATTTGAATTGGTTGAGCCGTGAAAAAAATGTTAAAGAAGAAATGTTAAAGAAGTTGAGATGATCTTTTCACTTCGATCTTAATTTACTTTCAATATGGCCAATTGATTTGTTAAAATATGTTTAGTTTTACATCCAAAATGAAGATTACATCCAAGATTCAGGGTGGTCAAAGCACTTAGAAGTTGGGTGCAAATAAATAAGGAAAAACAAAATTATCGATCGTAGAATTAGAGATTTGAGAGTGACAGACTAAAATTCCCAATTTGGTCCTATCATTTGGGTGATGAAGTGTAGATGTTAGCCCTCAGGCGAGGGGAACGTGGGAGCTCTAAAGTGAGAGCCGGTATCCTCCCAGCTTAGCCGCAGATTCAGTGAACAAGCGTAGGATTAGTCAATATTTTTTATGCCTGAACCAAAGGGTAAAGAATAGGTAAAGAATAGGTATGTATGTTCCTATTTGGCACAATGCAATTTGAACTAATTCACTTTATCCATTCACTATAATTTATTGACAAGGGGAAGGATGTTTTCTTATATATTGAATTTCACATTAGAAACTTTATTAATATAATTAATTATTTAAGAGTTATCAAAATTACATATTTATTTCAATTGCGTATTAGTGACAGATAAGCAACTTGAATTATATTGTTGTGATTAAGTATTGCTTTTCTAAAATCTTAGTTCATATTTCTAATATTACTCCCAGTGGGATTGATATCTAGGGCTCCATTAGAGCCCTATATTACTTGAGCGTTACTTGAGCGATACG
>NW_018244115.1:48851-53174 GCF_001263595.1 Phalaenopsis equestris | reverse complement strand
ACTTTACCATTATTGAATATTTTATATATACATCAACCTCGAATCTATAACCGTTATTAAGTTTTTGGTGTCATTGCTGAGGAATTAAATCTTCTAGCAGCAATATTAAATACATGTATTCTTAAGCATATATAAAGTCGTTGTCACATACATATCATTCTGCTATTAAATACTTGATGCGAAAGGAGGATGTTAAACTAAGATTAATTTGATGGATACTTGTTTTGCAAGAGTTTGATTTTATTGTAGTTGATAAAAAAAGAAATGATACTCAAATAGCTGATCATTTGTTTAGACTATAAAAAGAAATATTAACTAATTTTACAAATAGAATTTTAAAAAATTTCCCAGATGAATAAATATATAGTATTGATGAAATAGATACACCGTGGTATGCTGATATAGTAAGTTATATTGTAAGTGATATTTTACCACCTGATATTATTTTTGTAAGTGATATTTTACCACCTGATATTAAAAATCAACAATTAAAGAAATTTATATATGATTCAAAATTCTATTTTTGGGATGACCTATATTTATATAAATAATATAAAGATCTTTAATATAAAGATCTTGTGATTATAAGGTGTGTGCCTTATGAAGAAACTCAACAAATATATGAAAGATGTCATGATTGTGATTCTGAATTTAGAGGAAATTTTAGAACAAATAGAACTGCATATAAAATTTTGCAAGTTGGATTTTAATGGTCTACTCTTTTTAGAGATGTTAATGAATATATTAAAACAAGCGATTGATGTCAGCAAGCAGGAAATATTTCTAAAATAAATGAAATGGATCTAAATTACACATTGGAAGTTAAATTTTTTTATGTGTGGGGATTAGATTTTATGGGACCATTTATGCCTTCATTTAGAAATTTATATATAATACTTGTTGTTAATTATATGTCCAAATGGATTGAAGCTATTGTTGTACCTAGATGTGATGCTCGGAGTGTTTCTAAATTTTTAATTAAAAATATTTTTACAAGATATGGAATGTGGAGAGTAGTTATTACGGATGAAGGATCTCATTTTAGAAATAAGAGAATAAAAAAATTGATTAAGAAATATAATATTATTTATAGATTCTCTAGTGCTTATCATCCATAGATTAGTCGTCTAGCAGAGATATCAAATCGTGAAATAAAATGAATTTTAGAAAAATTGTAAATCCTGCATTATAGACATATAGAAATGCTTATAAGACTCATATAGGAATGTCCCCATATATACATATTTTTGGAAAAACATGCCACTTACCAGTAGAATTGGAGCATAAAGCATTTTGGGCTATTAAGGAATCTAGTTTTAATCTAAAAGATGCTGGTGAGAAAAGACTATTGCATCTCAATGAACTTGAGGAGATTAGAAATGAAGCGTACGATAATGCAAAAATCTATAAAGAGAAAATGAAAATCTGACATGATTGGAAGGTTATTAAAAAGAAATTTGAACCCGGACAAGAAGTTTTATTATATAATACAAGATTGAGATTATTTCTAGTAAAACTAAAATCCAGATTGTTAGGACCATTTAAGGTGATTAAACTCTATCATTATGGAATTGTGGTTATTAAAGATCTTAAAACTAAAAAGATCTTTAAAGTTAGTGGGCATCGATTATAACATTACTATGAAGGACACATACCACAATTTAATAAAGTTTTAATTTTAAGTCAACCTAACTAAAAAAATGGTACGTCAGGCTGACGATGTTAAACCAAGCGCTTTGTGATAGGTAAGCCATATATAAATATACATATTTATATATTGCTATTTTGTATATTAACTGTTTTATATATTAGGAAATAATAATCCTACACAATTTATATATCATAAATAAAGAAAAACCTTGGTATTGGAGGAAAATTTGGAATCAAATTGATAAAAAAAAAAGAACAGATGTAGAATTGGCTCTGGCACCGACGACGCCACTATAACTAAGCTCTGGTGCTGACAACGCTATCGGGAGCATCGAAAGCACTGCAAATAGTTTTGTGTGGTTTGATAAATTTAGCAAACTTTAGCGGGATGGAAGGAAGGAATAACTTTCAGGAGGTGTTTTTAAAGTCTTAAAAACTGCCCTGGATGACCAGAAACTTCCTATTTTCTAATTCTATGGCTTCCAATTCCATAAATACTTTAAGGAATGGAGATTTCAATAGAAGAAAGTTTATTAATTTTGATGCACAGAGATTATACGACATATTCATCATGAAGAAGAGACTTATCATGGAGAGAGGCTTTGACAAACATGGATTGATTAATCCAAGTTCTCCAATTGAGAACATCATTGTACAAAGATGATGGAAAGTTTTGTGCTACACTACCGCTGCAGTTGTTGTACCAGTGGGTTGTACCAGTGGTGAAAGGTTGTACCAGTGGTGAAAGAATTTTATGCCAACTTGCATGGAATTACCCAAGGATTTGCCTTCAAACGAGGTAAGGCTGTACCATGTAAACGTTCCAATCTGTCATTATACAAATTTCATCCCAACAAGTAATTTGATGCAGGATGTCTAGAATTTTCCGAAGGATGAAAATGATAACTAGGAAATTCGAGATGAGGGATATGTTAGCTTCTCTACTTCATTGCTTAATCCAGTATCAAAAGGGTGACATTTCTTCATTTTTGCAAAATTACTCCCTACCATGAAGATTAGTAGAGTCACCAAAGAAAGTGTTGTTTTAATTATTGTATTCAAATGGAAAAGCCCATTGATGCATGATCTATCATTTTTAAATTTGTTATGGGTATTATTATGAATGGGCCTATATATGGACGGGGGCATCCATCCACAATTTTCCTACTCAGCAGTCAATCTCAAGTTCTATATGAAAGTTGAGAAAAAGTTTTATTGCCTTGGGAGCCCATGATTCCTATTGCTGATAATTACATAGGAAATGGAAATGAAGTTGAAAATGAAGCATTAGATTGTATTTTAGATCATTCATCACATGCTTCAACTCCTTTAATGCCACAAATAGTTGGAAGTTCACTCGCTTTGGAAAAGAAAATGAAGAAAATTGAAAGAGAACTTCAAAATATTATGACTGTAATAGGAAATCTTAACTACCTTTTTTATCACCAAGATTGGAGGATGAAGGAGAAATTTGATCATATTGAAACAATTGAAGCACGATTAGTGCAGATGTTCAAGGAAAAAGGATGGATCGAAGAAAATTTGACTGATCAATTCCCATACCGACCCTTCTACAATCTGTTCATTCACTAACAGTCTATGAGAAATATTAGAGGAGGATAAATGACCAGAGGAAAATATGTTGAGATTTTTATACCTATTTTATATTGTTCTTGATGATATTGAACTTTAAAGAAAGGTATTTTTGATGTTTTGTTTCAGGAATGGTGAATTAGGGTCATTGGAGCAAAAAGACAAAAAAGGAGTAAAGTTGGAGCGAAAAGGGCCAAATGTGTAGACTTAAAGTAGGGCGCCGACGGCGCCATTGACCCCGCCGACGGTGAGATTCTCCCGAGACTCGAGAATTAATTCATTAAGAAGGTCTGCCAACGATGCCCTCGAGGCCACCGATGGAGAGCTCAGCAGTTATGCCTAATCAGGTGCCTAATCAGGCTTTGGATAAGAGGCTTTGGATAAGACCAAATTTTGACGGGATGCTTAGGCAACTCTTGGGAAAGCTCATCTACAACTTTAAAAGAATATTTTGGCCAAAATTTGAAGAGCCCAGAAGTCCGGGAGAGAGTTCCTGGAGGTTAGAAAGGTTTCAATAGTGTGTAAAAATTGTGAGGAATTCTTCGAGAGATTGTAAGAGTGGAGGGAAAGTGAGAAATTTCTTCCTCCTTTCTGCTTCGAAGAGAAATTCTGTGTTCTGTAAAGAAAGGAAGAGATTCAGAGGAACTTTGAGGAGTGTTCTTGGGGAGAAATTAAAGATAAGTTATTTACTTGTTGAAGTTTGTATGAATTTGATTTTATATCTGAATTCTGGGTTTTGTTGTGTTTTCCCCATGAGATCTGTGTAGTTTTCTTTTGTCTTTATCCTTGTCTTGAGATTTGTGAAATGGTGATTTGAATTGGTGAAGCCATGAAAATGTTTAAAATGGTGATTTGATTTGGTGAAGCCATGAAAATGTTTAAGAAATTATAATGATCTTTTCACTTCCATCTTAGTTTACTTTCAATTTGGCCAATTGATTTGTTAAAATATATTGAGTTTACAACTAAAGTGAAGATTACATCCAAGATTCAGGGAGGTCAAAGCCCTTGGAAGTTGGGTGCAAATAAATAGGGAAATATTATTATCAGGCGAAGAATTGGAGATTTTAGAGTGACAGA
>NW_018244115.1:15813-48773 GCF_001263595.1 Phalaenopsis equestris | reverse complement strand
CCCAGCCTAGCCGTAGATTCAATAAACAAGAGTAGGATTAGTCAATGTTCTTTATGCCTGGACCAAAGGGTAAAGAATAGGTATGCTCCTATTTGGCATAATATAATTTGGACTAATTCACTTTATCCATTCACTAAAATTTCTTGGTAAGGATAAGGATGTTTCTTATATTGAATATCACATCTGAACCATCATTAGTATATTTAGTTATTTCATAGTTATTAAAATTACATATTTATTTCAATTTCCTATTAGTGACAGATAAGCAAATTGAACTTCATTGTTGCAATTAAAGTATTACTTTTCTAAAGTATTAGTTCGTAGTTCTAATATTACTCCCTGTGGGATCGATATCTAGGACTCCATTAGAGCCCAATATTATTTGAGCGATACGTATACTTGCGTTGATAAGTGTGACTTTTTAATTATTGAATATTTGTTACATCCATATTTATCTTATATTTTTAATCATATATAAAGTCGCGGTCAATAAAGTACTGAAGATGAGGTACAAGAATTGAAGAAGTTGGACTCTCTACTAGTTAATAATGCTTATGTATTTAATGTAATTGTATGGATTTTATTTAGTTTGCTTTGCTTTAGAATTTTAAACTTTAATTGTGGGTATAGTTTTGTGTTAGCGTTTGAGTGTTGTGGCTTGATTTTAACGCTGAATTATAATCTATTTTGCTTTATATCTGTGAAAGAGTGATTAACAAAATGTATATCTAAAGTGTATTTTCATATATAAAAGTTAGTTTGGTATTGTTTGTGAAAATATTTGTTCGTGAATTTTTGTTAGACAAAAATTAGTATTGAAAAAGACTAAATAAACTTTGGAGTAAATTGAAACAAAATTGAAATTTTAAGAAATTAAAAAAATGGATTTTTAGGCGTTCAGCGCCGAAGGCGCTGGCATGGACGCCGACAGCGGCCATGACTCGAGAACAGCTTAAACCCCTTAAAATTCATGATTTGTACCGTAAAACTCCATTTTTAACCTTTGAGTCACCTTCAACCTCCGGGTTTTGCCCTAGAGCTTGTTATTGCTCAGATTTCAAGCAATTTTGAGGCAAAGGAAGTTTGGATTTCATCTTCTCTAGGTAAGAGCTACACTTTGAACTAAAAATTTATTATTTTCACTAAGAATTTATCTCACATTGCCTAGATCCAAAAATTTTGGAATTTGTTGAAAGATTTTGGGAAAATCCTTTGGTGAAGAACTCTTACCTAGTAGATTTTAGTTTAAAGTGTTTCACATTGTGATTTTCAGAATTTTGGGAATTTATTTGGATTTTTATCAAATTTTCTTGGATTTACCATGACACCTAAAATGAGCAAAGGAAAGATAAAAGTAGATTATGACAAACAATAATTTGTGAGCTTCAAGGCTAGTGCTTATTTCCATATTCTACCAGAAAATAAAAAAGTGATTCCAGATCAAGGATTTAAAAATCCAGGAGGATAAGTCAAGGGATTAATCAATGCTCGGTAGTAGGAACTTTTTTGTTATTTTACTGTTAAGGGGATTATTAGTGTAGTATTGGAGTTCTATGCCAATTTTAAAGTGACTTTTTAAGACTTTATATTTCAATCCCGAATGTATATATGCAACAATATAACAATGACTTTAATTATAATTTTCACTTATATTTTCTTATTTTACAACAGTGCTAAAAACTTGATCCTGAAGAAAATAAGAATTTAACTTTTCAATTATATATATTGGGATACTACGCAAGTATACGTATCATTATCAAGTAATATAGGACTTTTTGATTAAGACCTGAATATCGAACCCACAGGGAGAATACGCAATATGCACTTTTGAACCACAACTTTCTATTCTAAAAATACAATTACTTTAACTACAAATATTTTCGCAGTATTAAAATTCAAATCTTTTTGGTATATTTGATTTTTTGACAAAACGGTGATAATTTAAAAGGATAACTTGAGATTATGTAAAAGAAAAGTACTAAATTTGGAAAATATCTTTCTCCTTATCATGAATCAGTAATAAGTATAGGAATTCTATTGTGGAAGTATGCAAATTGTTTTGTGCCAAATAGGAGCAATTATATTATTTACCCTTACTAGAGATGCTATAAAGAGCATTGACTAATTTAAAGTTTAAATAGTTCTGAAGACCGGCTAGGTAGGGAAGATACCAACTCTCACTCTAGAGTTCCCTCAATTCTCTCCACCTTGGGGCTAACATCTCGTATTAGAAGCTAAAATAATAAATCAAGTTGGGGGCTTTAACCTGTTACTTTAAAGTCCTCTAACTCTACAGTCCTCTAACTCACACACTTCAATGATTATTTCCCTATTTATTTGCACTAAATCATATGAATTACATTCTCATTTATACAACCTCATTTGATTCTTTCCAATTTTTGACTGAGACAATACAAGCCCGGTTCTTACATGTTCTCACAAGAAATTTTAACATCTGGATTGGCCAAATCAGGAAGTAAATGAAGTTCATGAATTTAAACCATCACAACTTCTTCCAACATTAAAGATCAATACTCTCCACAACATCCATCTGAACTTTAATTACCTATTATTTTAAGAAGAAAGATAATGAAAACTACTCAGAATTCATGGAGAAAACAAAACCACACTTTAGTTTAAAAGTAGAAATCATTGTCAAACCAACAAGAAGTCTTGATTAAAACCAAAAGGAATTTAAAACAAAAGATAAAAACTTATCTCAAATCCTCCACCAAACTCTTGAAGTTCCTTTGAATCTCTTCTCTTTTACAACACTCTCAACTCTCAAAATAAAACTAAACAAAAAAGAAAAAAGTAAATTTTGTGATGCCTGAATCTCTCCATAAGATTCTCCACGATCTTCTTCTCAGCACTCTAGCATTCTATCCCTCTTCAAGCACCCATTTCAAATGTAAGAACTTCCTTCTTTTATAAATCTCCAAAAGCTTCCTTGGAAACTCTTCAAAATGTGTCCACAATCAATGAATCCTCTGATGGATGCCTCCTTTCACAAGTCTTTTAATAACATTTTCCTTCTTAGTGGTCATAACCACCCACTTAAGGTGCCTCAAATACCTCTTCAAAATTCAGCTAAATGAAGAAAAATGTCAAATAACTGCCTCTGGCGCTTAAGCGCGGGGCTCTGGCGCTTAGGCGCGGCCTTCTCTGTTTAATCGATGCTTAGGCACCAAAACACTTTAGCACAATTTTCACTTCTTTGCTCCAAATTTGATTTTTTTTTTCACTCATTTTAGCATTTTTTATCCTTTTTCTTGTACCTGAAAGAAAAACACACAAATCCTTCCATTAAAGTGCAATATCTCAAAAAATAGGTATAAAAAAGTGTCTAAAAACACTAGATATTTTAGGTGTATCAAAATCCCCCAAAATTAAAATGTTACTTGTTCTCAGTTACGCTTCGACTTTTAAAAACTAAATAAGTTTGATATGTATATGAGTTTCTTTAAGAGTTACTAAAATTTAGATTTAGAAATGTAGTAGTCTAATTTAGAAAAAATATTTTGTAAATAAGACCAACATAAAATTTAGAAATTTTTAATGTTATGAAAGATGTAAATATGAGTTCCTATATATTTCAAAAATATTGTAGATTCTTCAAATTTAGAATTTACTCTTTTTATTATCTCCTCTTAAAAATTTTTAGTAAGAATATATTTACTTACTATATTATATTCATAGACTTAAGAGTTTCTCAAGTCTTATACTTTAAAAAGATTAAATGTGAAACTAATTTTTGATTAGGTGCTAATCCTCAATCTTCTCCTCACTTACATTTTTTTCTTTCTATTTTTTTTCTTTCTCTTTTTTTTTCTTTTTCTTTCACTTTTTTTTTTTCAGTCAAGAATTATTATATCTGGATAGACCTTTAATGGTTTTGAATTCCACTTCTCCTTTTCTAAAGCAAAGTCGTGATATAAATCTTTTACTTATAAAGATAATAACAACTTTAAAAATTATTTTAATAAAAGAAATTTAAGTATTAAAAATAAAAGTCTAAATTTTTAAATTTTTCAAAAGTACAATTTTTCTTACTAAAGATAGTTACTTATATTAAACATTTTCTACACTAAAATCTTTTAACTTAAAGTTTTTCTTCATTACTAAAAGCTTAATCCTAATTTTCTTACTCATTTATAAAATCAAATTTTACTTCCCTAATATAACTTCATATGCATGATCATGTTTCTTTTAAAATAAAATTCACTTGTACCACAATTGAGAATAAATAAAATTCAAGTTTTTAAAATATTTTTCATCCCCCCAAACTTAAATTTTTAACAGATTAAACAGTTTAGCAGCAGATATATGTAAGAAGGAATGAAAATTGAAAGAACATGCTTACAAGAATTTTTTTATCCTAAGTATACAAGTATTAAACTAAAAACAGGAGCAAAATTAATTTAATTTTCTATCATTTTCATTTCAATTTAAGATGTAGAGATTCAAAAGACTTCTAAGTATTGGGTACAAACATAAAAAAAAAACTAAAACACTAACTTTGATATCACAATCTAAATATAAAAAAAAACACACTAACAAACACACTAACAAGATAAAATAGATAAAATAAAAATACAAGGTAGTAGTTTTCTAAGTTTCAAATTTAAAATCTACGCTAGCAAGTTTTTCAACTTTACAAAAGACATAGAATTAAGTTAAGCTGTAAACTAACTAAATCAAAGTACTAAACACACAACAACAAATACTACCCTAGCATTATAAAACAAAGTAGTAACAAAGCACAACATCACAATACAATTAAAAATAAAAATCTCACACATCACAATGTCTAAACAAGTACACAAACATTTATCTCTCAAGTCCAAAACATAAAAACACATCACATCATAAATCTCACTTAAACATAAAAGTCCAAACCACATCACATAACTCAAATCAACACACAGATGCAAGTATAGCAAGTCTAGAGCACATAGTTCATATCATATTACAATCAAAAAAATAAATCTCTCAATTCTACTCCTCATCCTCTGAATCATCGATATCACAAACTTTTGCAGTCTCATAATCATGGTATCCAGGATATGGAGGAAATTGCACTCCTGGGTTACCCCTAATGAGGCTTTCCAAGGATGAGTAAAATTTCTCTTCATAATCAGTTTTTCTCTTTTTATACCTATCAATATGATCTGTAAAATGCTCTAAGTTAATATTATCCATCATCCTCTATAATAATTGATCTTAGGTCTCAGTAGACTCACCTCTAGAAGTAGAAGTACATTAGTTAGATGGTCTAGATGTAGAAGTAGTAGAGGTAGAAGCAACAGACGTCTCTATTCCATAACTCCAACACCAAGAAAATCCTCCTCTCCAGCCAAAAATAGAATGTTCAGAATAAGTCTTCACATTCACCTTTGTAATAGGCTTCAGAGGCAACAATACTTCCTCCCAGCTATCATATCTTAATCAAGCCTATTCACATAAAGTAAAGATCAAGGAAACAAATCCCAGACCTACAGTAGTAACAACAGTGGCAGAACTGATGATAGTTTGACATATCAAAGCTCCAATGTTGATGAGCTTTCCATCCTAGATACAATAATTTAACGTCGCTCTCTCTCTGGTAACTTCACTGAGATGATTTTTTGGTAGCAGATGAGTATAAATAAAATAGTGTCATGCCTTTGAAGGTGCACTTAACTTTAACGTAAGAAGGTTGACTCTCCTTTCATTAGTGATCTTGTAGAGTCCTCTTCCATTAGTAAAATAAAAAATAATCTCATCTAGCTCCGCCTTAGACGTAATATAATTTGCATAAAAACATGAAGTATCCAGTGGAAAATGGTATAACAAAATGGTTACCCCCAATGGAAAAGGTTTCAACTTTCCTCGAACCATAACTCTATCATCTTAAGCTTCAAGGAGGTTTGCATAGAACTCCCTGATAATAGAAATAACTGCAACAACAGAAAAATAATAGAATCATTCCCACTATCGGCGAACAATCAGATCTTCCACATATCAACCTGGATTCTTAAGACAACGCTCCTGAATAAGCTTTCGTGATTGCAACACATCACTGTACTTATCTTGAGCATTTGAACTAAAAAATTTGCTCGAATCAAAATGGCTCTTTCCTTTGCTCCTCTTCATTCTTGGTGTCATTCTACAAATTTTTAAAATTCCAAAAATAATAGAAAAAATCAAGTCTAAATTACTAAACTAAACTTCCAAAAGCTTAAACTACACTTCCTATGCAATTTCCATAAATTTTTCCACATTTTTCACCATGAATAGTAAATTTTTGAATTTCTCCAGATGTACTCAAAATACATGGTGAAAATCCAAAATTTTTGCATAGAAGTAAAGCTCTTACCTTAAGAAATCTGAATCTAACAAATTTTTCTTGATTCTACAGAGAAATCTCCACTTAATGGCTTGCCCTAGCTCTCCAAAATTGTGATTTCGAGAGGTTGAAGATGAAGGGAGGGTAAAAATGGTGATTTTAGGCTCAAATTTTCACTTCTAACCATTCATGAAACGACACTTAAGCACGGATAAGTGGCGCTTAGGCGCCTTCCTCTAGGTTTAGCTCGCACTTAAGTGCGATATGTGGCACTTAGGCGCCAGTGCATGATTTTTGAGATTTTTAAATTTAAGTAAAATGCACTATTTGCCTAAGTATGCGAACCATAAATGGTCTTATAACACTTAAATGACTATTTTCATCTTCTATAACTCTCGTCTCTCTCAAAATTCTCTTTATTACTCAATTCAATTTGAGGCTAAAAACAACATAAATTTGCACACAAACAAACATATATATTCATTCACAAAAAATATATATTCATTCACAAAACATATATATTCATTCACAAAAAATAACAAGTACATATAACACTTAATTCTCACTCCAAATAGTCTCAGATGAGAAAATTTCACTTAACCAAACACTTAACAAACATACATAATTAAACTCATAAAAAGTCATAAACACTAAAAACAAACACTAACATATAAACACAATGACTACAAACAAACAAACTCAAACATAGAACTTAATTCCACTCTTCATTTGATGGGACAAACTCCGGTCTTTCATTAGTCTCTCCCTGCGCATTTGGAATATAAAGTACTAATCGTCCAAATTCTCATTCTAACATGTCTAGATGACTAAATAAAGTCTTAAAATCAGTAAAACACATAATAGCTCAAAAATACTACCCCAATTTTTCTTAATCACACACAAACAATAATCAAAGCAAAACATACTTATAACTATGGGTTGCCTTCCACAAAGCGCTTGGCTTAACATCGTCAGCTTGACGTAACCAGTGCTTATTCTGATTGACCCGATATCATTCCTTCATTAAATTTATGTTGATCCCCTATTAAATAAGGTCTCAATCTATTACTATTCACATTAAACACTTTATCAGTCTTAGGATCTTTAATATCCACCGCTCCATAAGGATAAACTTTCATCACAACAAATGGGCCCATCCACCTGGACTTAAGTTTTCCTGGAAATAATCTTAACCTTGCATTATAGAGCAAAACTTGTTGCCATGGCTGAAAATTTATAGTAAGAATCCTTTGATCATGCCACTTCTTCATCTTTTCTTTATAAATCTTAGCAATTTCATAAGATTCATTCCTTATCTTTTTAAGCTCATTTAATTGCAATAATCTTTTCTCACCTGCATCTTTCAAATTATAATTAAACTCTTTAATTGCCCAATATGCTTTATTCTCAAGTTCAACTGGTAAATGACAAGCTTTCTTAAATAATAGCTTATATGGGGAAATTCTTGTAGGAGTTCTATATGCAGTTCTATAAGCCCACAAAGCATAGTAAAGTTTGACTGACCAATCCATTTTTGTTGGATTTACAGACTTTTCTATAATTCTTTTAATTTCTCGATTGGATAATTCAGCCAAACCACTTGTTTGAGGATGGTAAGCATTAGCAATTCTATGATTTATATGATTTTTCTTTAATAACTTCTCCATTATGGAATTTCTGAAATGACTTCCCTCATCAGTAATGATAACTCTTGACATCCCAAATCTACAAAATATATTTGCTTTCAAAAAATTTTGCAACACTTTGAGCATCACATCGAGGTAAAGCAACAGCTTATATCCATTTGGATACGTATCCCACTGCTAACAAAATATATATATATTTCCGAAAGATGGTATAAATGGTCCCATGAAATCCAATCCCCAAACATAAAATATTTCAACTTCTAGCATATAATTGAGGGGCATCTAATTCCTTCTAGAAATATTGCCTACACGTTGACATTTATCACAAGTTTTGATATAAGCGTTAACATCTCTAAAATCATAAGTCAATAGAATCAAGATTGTAAATTTTTTATGCTATTTTATCAACACCAAAATGTCCCCCAAAATCAGAATTATGACATTTTTGGATAATCTCATAAGTTTCTTCTAATAGTACACATCTGCGAATAATCAGATCCTTTCCTTGTTTATATAAAAATGGGTCATCCTAAAAATAAGTCTTAGCTTCATAAATAAATTTCCTCTTCTATTGGTATGTCATTCCATAGGGTATAATATCACTTACAAGGAAGTTTACAATGTTGACATACCATGGAACACGCCACTCGGAACACGCCACTCATTAATATGAACACGCCACTCATTAATATTGAACAATTTTTTGTCTGGAAAATGTTCATTAATTTCTTTATCAAAATAGTGTGGTTTTTCAAATTCAAGAGCAGCCATTTAAAGTTTTTTGACAAATGATCAGTAATTTGATTTTCATTCCCCTTTCAATCTATTAGTTCAAAATCAAATTCGTGCAAAAGAAGAAAATCAAATTCTTGCAAAAGAAGAATCCATCTTATAAGTCCTTCTTTTTCATCCTTCTTTTTCATTAAGTAATTAATAGCAGAATGATATGTATGCACTACACAATGAGTTCCAATTAAATACGATCTAAATCTATCAAAAGCATAAACTATTTCTAATAACACTTTTTCAGTTATTGTATAATTAATTTGAGTTTCATTAAGAGTTTTACTAGTGTATTAAATTACTTTAAATATTTTATCATATCTTTGTCTTAAAATAAATCCAATAGCATAATCACTAACATCACCCATAAATTCAAAAGGTTTTCCCTAATCTGGTGAAACTATAATTGGTGCAGTGATTAATTTTTCTTTTAATAACTCAAAAGCTTTTAGACACAAGCTTTTAGATTTAGACACTCTTCATCAAAATTAAAAATTGTATCTTTCTCCAGTAAATGGCAAAAAGGCTTAGCAATTTTTGAAAATTCTTTAATATATCGACTGTAGAATCTAGCATGTCCTAAGAAACTCCTAATTTCCCTTACATTTGTTGGATAAGGTAAATTAGTGATCACTTGAATTTTAGCAGGATCTACTTCCTTAACATTTTATGATATTTTATGTCCTAATACAATTCCTCTTGCTATAAAAAATTTGCATTTTTCCCAATTAAGGACTAAATTTGTTTCTTCACAGTGCTTAAGAACTTTACATAAATATTTCAGACATGTGTCAAATGAAGTTCCAAACACTAAAAAGTCATCCATAAAGGCTTCAATCCCTTTTTCAATTAAATCACAAAAAATTGCCATCATACTTCTTTGAAATGTAGTAGGGGCATTACATAAACCAAAAGGCATTCTTCTAAAAGCAAAAGTACCATAAGGACTGGTAAAAATTATTTTCTCTTGATCCTCAAAAGTTATTTTAATTTGGTGATAACTAGTATATCCATCCAGAAAATAAAATTATTTATGCCCAGCTAATCTATCCAGCATTTAATCTAGAAAGGGTAGTGTAAAATGATCTTTCCTAGTGGCAAGATTTTGTTTTCTATAATAAATGCATACTCTCCACCCTGTAACTTTTGTAGTACATATTAATTCATTATGTCCATTCACAGTCATAGTTACTCCTCCTTTCTTAGGAACACAATGAATTGGACTAACCCATGCACTATCTGAAATATGGTAGTGTCGGCACTATTTTTGGTTGGAGGAGTTGCCCGTTGGAAGCTGTCAACCGCATGAATAGAAATCCTGTCGCCCGTTTTGGAAGGACATTTTAATTTACATATATATATATATAGTTTTAGAAAAAAATATGAAATTAAACTGAACCCATATTTTTCACAGTTTAAATGAAAGAGCGTTATACCTCAAACCCTGTATCTATCCCGAAGGATAAACACAAGACTTGAGGATGAGGCTCAATCAAAGAAAATGAAAAATTTATGATATCTATTTGCTCTGCAAAACCATTAATTTGCTAACAAATTTTCATATTTAATATAAAGAATTAAATAGGGTTCATTTTAAGTTAAGTTTGGACAAACTTCCTATAAGGGCAAACTCCTATAATTAAGTACATCTTAATTGACCGAAATCACTTAAGAAAACTCTTGATAAAAATCAGGAAATATTATCTTCAAAGAGTTTAAAAGGATTAGGAATTTTCAATAAAATTGGACAAAGAGCTATCAGACAAAGAGGTGTGAAAGGGAATGACTCAAATTTGGAACATTTTATTGTAAAGTCCAAAAGAGGAAGAACTAAGGGATTTCATAGATCCAGAGGAGAACTTCGGTGACTTCCCAATCTATCCTTTTATTTAGCTTTAGTTTTGGCAAGAAATATTTAAATGTTTCATCCAGCAATTTTTATTAATTTAGGACTTACATTTATGTGAAGCGATCACATAAATTGCCTGAAAGATGTGAGGATTTAGGTCGTGATGAACGACAACCTCAGAATCCTAAGAAGAGTTAGGGCATATATCATACATCAGAGCTGTATATGGGTCTAAAGATGAGGTGAGGATTTATACTGCATAAGTAAACTACCTCGAAGTCTTATGGCTTGGCTGTTTCATTCTATGGAATGAAATAGGTTTAGCTTGCTGTTGAAGATGGTCGTGCTACCCACAGTGCTAGCTCCAAGCTCCTCATCATGGCGAGTTCAAGTTTTCTAGTGTGTTAAGTTATGGCGTCAAATCAGATGTGCTTATGGTTATAGTTCTTTAAATGTTATGGGGCATGTTAAAGTTGATTAGAGCTACACCAGTTAAGATACTACGGTTCCCTCATTTTGGTACCACTATTTTCTATTGGATTCACTTAGTCTAAATGAATTTATTAAACTCAACCTAATGAGTTCCATACTTTAATTTAGCCCGTGGGAAGCCTCATTAGCAACTGTAGGTTACCTCCTCCTCCTCCGAGGGATTCCCGATCATTTGATAGAGACGTCTTAAGTTTATTGCAATTGCTGTTTTGTGATGTTTGTGAGTAAATTTTGAGTTGTCTTATATTTTAAATGTTATGGCGGTGAATTTTATCTTGGTTAATTTTAGTTTTGGTTAATGTCTATCCAAGCAGTTTGGGTTTTCATGCAGGGTGACATCGTTGTTTACATGCAGGTTTTTGTTTTTTGTTCATACATACAGGTGAGTAAGTATAGTAACGTACTTAAAAGTAAAGTACAAGAAACTAAAAAAATTAGGTAAGTAAATCACAATAAAAATGTACATGGATGGTCTTCCCATCATCTTCAACTGAAACTCAAAATGTATGTGAGAGCATTTATATATTAAAAGCATTTTATGTAGAGGGCAGATAGGGTTCCGGTGATCTATCAAATCCTAAATCATGTTTTGATTAGCCCCTATTAATTCATTTGAGGATGATTTTATTAAGCAAAACATAGTAAGTTTAGTAGACCTCTGAGGTATCCAGAAGGTGGGGAGGAAGAAGAAGGTCCATGCTTCCATCTCACCGCTTAGTGAAAAGACTCGAGCTCATTTAAACTTATTATGTTACTTAACAATTCATCCTGTAAATACCTCTAGTGTTTAGTGAACATCGATTTTTCAATTATCCGAAAGAGTAGGGTGATTATCATTTGTCATTTAATTTGAGAATTATGTGGGTGAAGACTCTTAAAGGGGCTAGTTAATGTTTTTAAGACACTTGGCCAATTTTAGTTTTAACTTGGGCTTGTAGTGTTTTAAAGGTGTTCAATTCCTAGTTATATTCACTTTTCTAATTCTCATTTGACCAAATTTTTTTTAGCCTAGGTCACTACTATGCCCTTAAAACCTTGGTGGATACATTAGTAATTTTTGAAAGAAATTGAATTTTTAGTGATAGTAATTCATCATCAAAATGTTTGAATGTCATTTGAACACCAAATAGGGGTATTAAATTAGTGAGTTATTAACATCCAAAATTATACCCCTAAGTCTAGGATCATCAAATTTTATAGACCTCCAAATTTTAATGATTTAGGAGATTTAGGAAATTGCAAATTTATCCTTTAATTAAGAAAAGTAAAATTCATTTCTACCCATTAATTCACTATGTTTTAATCACCTAAATATGTTAATTAAGGTCAAAGATTGCTCATTTCCCTTTCTTAAAATTAAGCCTAAATGTTAATTAAGACTAAATTTCCAAAACTATACCTTTGTCCCTAAGGCTCTATCACTTTATAGTTCATCAAATTTAATTCAAATGATATTAAAATTTTTATCCTACCTCACTCATGGGTCAATTAAGACATCAGAGGAGAATGTTTTTTCTCAAAATTTAATTTAATTTTTATCATTATTTACACGCAAAAATAAGATTTTTCAAAGAAAATTTAATAACTTGACCAAGGCAAAGCATAATCACTTGAAATTTTTACTGGAGGTACACTTAGACTAGAGAACCACTTCAACAAAACTTCATGATTTTTTGAGTTTCATTTGAATTATCAAAATTATTTTAACTTCTGGAGTATTATTTTGGATTATTAATTAATTATAAAATATTGTAAATGTGAAAAATTAAGTTTTACATTTTTCTTAAATCTCTATGAGGCCAAAAAACTCAGAGAAATAAATTTTATATTTTTATAATTTTTTTTTGAATTATTAGAATTATTTTATTGAGAAATCAAGCAAAATCCTTTTTTACCCTTTAAAAAAAATTGTATTTAAGCTTTAAAATTCAATATCTTCACTTAGAATATTAAGAAAAATATTCCAATTGCTTCTAAGGGATTATGAAACAATTAAGAATATTTTCATGAATTTTATTAATTTTGAAATTTTTATTAATTTTTTCATTATTTAAACATTTAAAATATGCTTAAAAAAGGAATTTTTTATTTTAATTATAATTTTATTTATAGAAAGTTACTCTAACCATGTAGAACTCCCAAAACCAATTTCATACATTTTTTAATTGTATTTTAATTATTATAATTATTTTGAGTGTTAAAAATGCCATTTAAATTAGAAAATCAAATTAGGTTATCAAATGAACTCCAAATGTTTTGAAATTTTTATTGGGAGTCCTCTAAACTATAAATTACAGTGGAGAATTAAAAGTAAGTCATTTATGTGTTTATTTTTCCCAAATTAATTTCTTTTGTGTTATAGCGTTTTTTATAAATTAGGTGTGTTCTTAATGACTTTACCCAAGAAAAGTTTTTTTTAGGGTTCCCTGGTCACAAAGAACCTACAAAAATTTTCTTGCATTTTTCTAGGTAACATGCTAATTATTATAATTAATTTTCCAAATCAGATGCATATACTTGAAAAATATAGATCTCTGTCTAGGAGTCTCCTCTGACTTTAGAAAAAACAAGGAATATCACCCATGACAGAGGCAACAACATGCCAACATATCAAACCATGGTGAAATACTTGATTGCATGGAGAATCAAGATACTTAGAAAAATATTTAATTAATTAAAAATAAAATATACATCAAATAAAATTCAAATCATTATCACATTGTTTTCTTTTGTTCACTGCTCACTAGAATATTTTTATTTTATTTTTGTGATTTTTTTATGCAAAGATATGATTTTTCAATCTTATGGGCATTTAAATAAATAAAAAAGATCCCTATTTTTCAATTTAAGTGACACAGCAGCGCGTAAACCTACGGCGGCTCCGAAGCTCCACGCGGCGTTCTCTGGTTTGGTGTTATCATCCACCTCAATGCTGACTCTGCCTGCGGTTCATGTATAAAGGCTTTGTCCGGTTCGATCTCGTCCGTCCATCCTCCCGTCCATCCATTCGATACACGCTCGATCGAACGACTCCCCGTCATCGTCCCCAATGGCCAAAACCCGTGATCGTTAACCTTAAAACCTTAAGATTTCACTCATTTCTCAAGCAAACTCATTCGGGTTTGATCCTATAGACTCATCTAAGTGAGACAAACATATTCATACAGTAAGCATGCATTAAATTGGATCTATGAAAGTGTAGAATCTAAACAAGCTCGGGATAGTGGGGTGGTTTATACCTTTGCTCTGAGAAGGGAAGCTTCAATCAGAGGTGCTTAGAACATTTGTGGAGGTCCAAGAAGGCTAGGGATGAAGCCTCTTGCTGTGGTGAAATGCCTAGACCCAAATTCGATCAAGGCTAAATTTGGGTGTTGATCAAAGTCTAGGGTAGAGGTTCTCTGTGAGGGGGCTTTGATGGGGGAACTTTCTCTCTCACTGTAGGGATCGTGTGGGTAAGTTTAATTTGATTTTGATGGAGTTTCAGAGAGTGTCCTATTTCTATCTTAATTTTCAATTTCAAAATTAGGGTTGCACAGGAAGAATTAGGGCAAGAGGACAGTGGAGTTGAGCTTCTCTATGTTGTGAGGGGGGAGTTTGGAATCAATTTGACAAAGTTTTGTTAAGGATGGTTTCAGCCTCTTTTCTAGCCGTCGGGGATGGCTGCTTAAATAGAGGAGCCATGGGGCTTCAATTGGTCTAGCCATTGGGTTAGCCCAACAACTTAGGTGGAGGGAAGAAAGCCTCAAGCCTCCAATTGGATTGGGACAGCTTGGATGGGCTTAATTGGGTGTTTGACCATTTTTGGCCTTCTTGGGTTTGTGTTCTCCAGCGACCCAGATGATGGCTGGCCAAGGTTCAGTCATTTCCTGGCTTAGGGAGGTGAAGGGATGTTTCATTATAATTTACTCCCATAGGCAAGCAATGATGGAAGAGATTTTGGGGTTAAGGCCTAAAAATGGGAATGAATCCCTTAATTTAGGGATCCATTGGTCCATAGCTTGTTTGGGTGGGCCAAAGGGGTTTAGCCTGGTCAATAGAGTGTGATTAGTAGCTCTAGAGTCATAAATTTGGTGGCTTTAAGATGGCTAAGTCAATTTTGGTGCATGGGTTCAATTTGGGTTCAAATGACCAAAGGTTGGTTTTGGGTTAGGCTAGCCATGACTTTGAGCTCAATAGATTGATCAACATTGTGTAGATGATTGTAATGAAGGTTTTTGGTGAGGGACTGAAATGATTTTAAGTTCAATTGGGGGTTCAATTTGAAGGATTTTGGGATTTTTGTCAATTTGGGCTTGTTGGGCTAAACTTGGGTCTAGGTTGGGCTAAGTGTCGGCACTATTTTTTGTTATGGAGTTGCCCGTAAGATATATAGTTTAGAAAAATATAAAATCAAACTGACCCCACATTTTTCATAGTTTAAATGAAAGAGCGCTATACCTCAAACCCTATATCTATCCCGGAGGATATACACAATATTTGAGGATAAGTCTCGATCAAATAAATTGAGAAATATATGACATTCATTTGGTCTACAAAATTATTTTATTTGCCGACAATTTCCCTTATTTAACATGAAGAATTAAATTGGGTTTATATTAAGCTGGGTTCGGGCAAGCTTCCTATAACGACAAGCACCTATAGTTAATTACAAGTTAAATGACCAAAGTCACCTAAGAAAACTCTCGATAAAAATTAGAAAATATTATCTTTAAAAAGGTCAAAGGATAGGACTTTTCAACGACATTGGGCAAAGAGGTGTGAAATGGGATTAACTCAAATTTGGAGCAATTTGTTTTTGGAATCCAAAGGAGGAAGAACTAGGGGATGTCATGGATCCATAGGAGAACATCAGTGACTCCCCGGTCTATCCTATTGTTTGGCTTTAGTTTTGAGGAGAAATTATTAGAGTGTTTCCTGCTAATTTTATTAGTTAGGGCTTACGTTCGTGTGAAATGATCACACAAATAGCCTAGAAGATGTAAGAATTTAGTTTGTGACAGACGACAACCTCTGAATCTAAAGACGAGTTAGGGCTTAGATTGTACAGCAGAGTTGTACAAAGGCCTAAAGATAATGTGAGGATTTATGGTGCATAAGTAGACAACCTCGAAATTCTATGGCTTGGTTGTTTAATTCTAAGGAAGGAATGGTTTAGCTGGGGAAGATAGGCTTTGCTGTTGAAGATGGTCATCCTGCCCACCATGATAGCTCCAATCTCCTCATCATTATGAGTTCAAGTTTTCTAGGGTGTCAAGTTATGATGTGAAATCAGGTGGCCCTATGGTGGCCCTATGCCCTATGGTTGTAGTTCCTTAAAAATTTATTAGGGCATGTTAAAGTTGATTAGAGTGATGCCGGTTAGGATCCTACAGTTCCCTAGTTTCGGTACCACTATTTTCTATCAGACTCATTTAGTCCAAATGAATTTAATAAACTCAAATTAATGAGTTCCATACTTTCATTTAGACAGTGAGAAGCCTCCTTAGCAACCGCAAGTTAACTCCATTTACCTCCTCCGAGGGATTCCCGATCATCCGATAAAGATATCTTAATTTAGTTGCAGTTATGGTTTTGAGTGATGTTTGTGATTAAATTTTGAGTTGTTTTATATTTTGAATGTTGTGGAGGTGATTTTTATCTTGGTTTAATTTATTTTGGTTTTAGGTTTTGGTTTTGTGGCTATCCTAACAATTTTGATTTTCATGCAGGGTGACCATGCAGGGTGACATTGTTGTTTATCATGCAAGTTTTATAAGCATAAAAAGTACAGTATGAAAGTACAAGAAAGACAGCACCGTAAAAATATAAAAAACGTACCTAGTGAGTCTTCTCATTCCACCACCTCAAACTCAAAATGCATGTGATAGCACTTTATATAAAGCAGAGAAGTAAGGTTTTAGTGATCTAACCAACCATTGGTCATATATTGGTGGGTCCCTATTAATTTGATTAAGGATAATTTTTTATTAAGCAAGACATATTAAGTTTAGTAGACCTCCTAGGTATCCAACAAATATAGAGAAAGAAGCAGTCCATGCTTCCCCCTCATCTCCTGGTGCCTGGTGAAAAGTCTCGAGCGAAAAGTCTCGAGCTCTTCTTAAACTTATTATGTTGCTTAATAACCCATCATGTAAATACCTTTATTGCTCAATGAACATTGATGTTTCAGTTATCATTAATGGTGGGGTAATTATCATTTATAATTTAATTTGAGGATTATGTGGGTGAAGACCCTTAGAGGGGCAAGTTAATGTTGCAAAGACACTTTGCCAATTTTTTAATCTTGACTTGTAGTGTTTTTAGAGATGTTCAAATTTTATGTTCACTTTTCTAATCCTCATTTAACCAAATTTGATTTAGCCTAGGTCACTACTAAGCCGTTAATATTATGGTTTGTTATTTTAAGAAGGTTGAAACTTAAGTGACGATGACTCATTTTTTTGAAAGTCATTTGAACATCAAATAGGGGTGTTGAATTAGTGAGTTATCAACACCTGAAATCATACCCCTAAGTCTAGGATCATTTAATTGACTAGACTTCCAAATTTTAATAATTTAAGGAAATTACAAATTTATCCTTTAATTAATAAAAGTGAGATTGGTTTCTAACAATTAATCCCCTTGTGTTTCAATCATCCAAATATTTTGATTAGGATCAAAGGTTACACATTTCCCCTTTCTTGAATTAAGCCTAAATATTAATTAAGGCTAAATTTCCAAAATTACATTTTTGTCCCTAAGGCTCTAATACTTCATAATTCATCAAATTTAATTAAAATGGCTTTGGAATTTGCATCCCGCCTCACTTATGGGTCAATTAAGACATGAGAGGAGAAAATGTGATTTTTAAAATTTTAATTTAATTTATATATTTATTTATATGCAAGATTGGGATTTTTTAAAGATATATCCATAACGTGACCAAGCCAAAGCTTAATCACATGAAATTATTACTTGAGGTAGACTTATAATAGGGAATCATTGGGATCAAATTTCATAATTTTTTGATTTTTATTTGAATTATTAGAATTATTTTAAATTTTGGGTCATTTATTAATTATAAAATATTTTAAATGTGGAAAATAAAGTTTTACATTTTTATTAAATATCTTTGAGGTCAAGGAACCTATAGAAATAAATTTCACATTTTTCTAATTTTTCTTTGAATTGATAGAATTATTTTAGTGAAAATTCATTTTTAGCCCTTAAAATTTATTTTAAGCTTTAAAATTCAATATCTTCACTTAGAAAATCTGGAAAAATATTCAAATTGTTTCTAAGTGCTTAGAAAACAATCTAGAACATTTTTATGAATTTTATTTTATTATTTTTGTGATTTTTATCATTTTTTAATTATTTAAATATTAAGGAAAGACTTAAAAAATGGAATTTTTATTTTAATTACAAATTTATTTTTATAAAATTCCTCTGATCATAGAGAACTCCCAAAACTATTTTTTATAAATTTTTGAGTTATATTTTAATTGTTAAAAATTATTTAGTGTTAAAAAAAGCATTTAACTAAGAAAATCAATTTGAGTTATCAAATGAGCTCCAAATATTTTAATATCCAAATATTTTGAAATTTTTATGATGAGTTACGGTGAGTTCTCTTAACTTCAAATTATAGTGGAGATTAAAAACCAAGTCATTTATATGTTTATGTTTCCCAAAATTAATTTTCTTTGCATTTTAGGGTTTGTACAAGTAAGGTGCATTCTTAATGACTTAGATGATGAAACATTTTTCAAATATTTCTGTGGCTGTAATAAACCTTCCAAAATTATCTTTTAATTTTCTAAGCAACATGATAATTATTATGATTAATTTATGTAAATAATAGACATAAACTTGAAAAATATGGATCTCTGTTTAGAGATCTCCTCTGACTTTGGAAAAATCAGAGGATGTTTTCTAAAGATAGAGGAAACAACCTGCCAAAATTTCAAGCCATGTTAAAATATTTACATGCATGGAGAATCAAAAGACTTAAAATAATTTTTAATTAATTAAAAATAAAATATGCATCAAATAAACCTCAACAAACTTCTACAATATTCTCCTCCATTTATTGAGCATTAGGATATTTTTATTTTATTTTTGTGATTTTTTTACACCAAGATATGAGTTTTTAAAGTTAGGGAGTATTTTCTGATTTATTTAAATCCCTATTTTTCTATTTAAACGTGCGAAGCCACCTCATCCTAGGCAGCTCCAAATGACGACGCGACACTCTCCCATTCACTGTGTTTTCTACCTTGTCATGCCACGTGGTTCGCGGGTTCATGAATCAAGTGTTCATCCGGCTAGATCTCATCCATTGATGAGATAAACACGCGATCGGACGACTCCCCTTCATCATCTCATAATAGGCTAACCCAAAAATCATCCACACTCAAGCCTTAAGATCTCCCTCTAAAGTTAACCAAATCTCATGGGGTTCATTCTTAGAGCTTCATCTAATCAAGTCGAACTTATCTATATAGATTATACAGTAAATAGGTATTGAGAGTGAAAATAGGCTTGGATTAGGGTTAGAGTTCAATACCTTTGTCTGCGAGGGGAGGCCTCAATAAGATGGTTGTGGTTGCTTTGATTGGTCCCAACAAGCCTTAAGATGAAGCTTTGTACCCTGTTGAATGGTCTAGGTATGAATTCAACCAAGCTCGATTTCAGGTGTTGATTGAAGTTTATACTAGAGGCTGTTTGAGAGGGGGCTTTTGTCGGGAATCAACTTGTTTCACTGTGGGGAAGGTGTGTGCACAGTTAAATGAAGTTTGGTTCACTGTGGAGGTGTGAAGAGAACTGTCCTAGTTTTTGGCAAAAATTTAAGCTGAAAATTGAGCTTCCACAGTGGAACTCAATTGTGAAAAATGGTTGGCTTGAACTGAGGAGGTCTTAGGGAGCCTCTGAGGGTAGTTTGGCAGAGTTTCCTTAAGAAAATTTTAAGTCTCCTTCATTGGCCATGGAGGTGAGGTTTAAATAAAATGACTTAGGGTGGCTGTCATTGCCTCCATTTGGGTGCAATGTGAATCTTAGGCGGAGGGCAGAGAAGCTCTAAATTTTAAATAGGATGAGGTGGCCTGTAGGTTTGAATTGGGTTTAAATTTTTGGGGGTGCCTCACGGTTTTGGTGTTTTCTGGTGACTAGGCCAGCCAACAAGGCCAGGGGAGGTGGCCAGGATGTCAGACGAGCCAGGGGGAGGCTTAATTATGATTTACCTTCCAGGGTTAGTGATGATGAGGGAGATTTTGTAAGTTGGGTCCAAAAATGGGTTAAAATCCCCCAATTTGGGGATCCAATGGGCTGTAGCATTCTTTGGTGGGTTTTCCATGGTTTATCCTCGTCCCTAAGAGTATTTTGGTGGCCGTGGAGTCATAAAGTTGGTGGCTTTAAGGTGGCTAGGCCAATTTTGGTGCATGGGTCCAATATGGGTCGGGTCCAATATGTGCATGGGTCCAATATGGGTCAAAATGACCAAAGCTTAGGTTTGGGTTAGGCTAGTCATGAATTTGAGCCAAATTGATTGCTCAAATTGATTGATAAAAATTGTGTATATGATTTTAATGAACATTTTTGGTGAAGGATTGAAGAAATTTTGAGTTCAAATGGAAGCTCAATTTGAATGATTTTGAGATTTTGGTCAATCTGGGCATGTTGGACTAGACTTAGGCTTATGTTAAGCTAGGCTTAGAGTTTGGCTCAATTGAATAGTCCAAATGATCAAGGGAGATGCTATGAATATTTTTCATGAAGGAATGGAGTTGCAATTTTGGGGCTAAGACAATCAATTTGATGGAATTTTGAGACATGGCCAATTTAGGGAAAAATTAGGGATTTTTTGGATTTTGGTTCAAATTAAATGAAATTGAGGCTTCACCAAGGACAATTCCAGGTCAAGTTTGATTTTTAGGAGTGTTATGAAGAGTTTAGGATTCAAATTTAGACCAATGGAGTAGGCAATGGGGTTTAATTTGGTGGAACCAAGTCATAAAGCCAAAATTAGGGTTTGACTTAGAACAAAATTTGGTTCAAGGCATCGGCCAATTGAGCTTGTATTTGGTTTAGATTGTTCATATAGAAGGTGAATTTAAGTTTAAAATTGAAATTGGGTTTAAGTTTAAAATTGAAATTGGGTAAAATTGAAATTGGGGGAAATTGGGACAAATTGATGGACATTTGAAGTGAATTTAGGGAAATTGGGTCTTTAAAGGTAATTTGGAGGTTTTGATCAAAATTGTCAAATTGGTCAAATTGGGTCATGTGGTAGTTGAGAAAAATGAAATTAGGATTATTTGAAATGTTTTGAAAATTTTTTGGAATTTTTGAAATTTTGGGCTAAGGAGGGCCATTTTGGTAATTTTGCAATTTTTTGGTGATTTTCGGTAATTTGGATGTTTTCGAAAGGTTTGAAATGAATATTTAAAAGATTTGAGAATTTTGGGTAAATTTAGGAATTTTGGCCAAATTTAGGGTTTCTAGGGTACTTACGTGATTTGGGGGAGTTTAGGGGCAAAAAGGCCAAGTTGAGTATTTTTGGTAAAATTGGGGTGCCACCCACCATAAATGAGCTATGGACCAATAGAAACTCCATTTGGGTCCTCTATGTACTGGTCTTAGCTAAACCCTAGCCAAGGGCTAGAGGGTTTAGGGGACCGTCTACATGAGTCACCCAAAGGATTATGGGATTAAGGTCATGAAATTTTGGGTATGTGTTTGTGAGAGATTGTGAGTGAGGTGAGCACTTTAGCTCTAGACCAACACCCAAAGTCAACCTTATGGTCAAGCAGTTCTATGAGGAACTCTCCTTGGGCTCTCCATTATGACCCGACCTACTAAGTGCTAGAGGTTAGGACCACTATGTGGAACTTCAAGTTGAGCAAAGAGGAGTGTAGAATTTCTAATTGGAGGGTTCCTTTTTCCTTTTCTAGTTTTATAAGAATAGTCAAAAGGAAAGTCCTATGGCTAGACCCTCCTAGGCTACTAAAGAGGAAAAACTATACCTCAACCAAAAGTGAGGTCAACACTAAGGTTGGGCTAAGTCCAAATTGATTGTTGAAGATGGTGTATAGGAACATCAAGAAGAGTTTTCAACATAAATTGGGTGTCAATTTTGGGGTTGGGGCAATCAATTTGGTGGAATTTGGGAACATAGACAATTTAGGGCAAATTTGAGGATTTTTAGACTTGGGTTAGAATTGAATGTCATTGAAGCTTCACCAAGGCTAATTGAAGATCAAGTTTGATGTGTAGAATTGTTATGAAGAGTTTTCAACTTAAATTGTGGCAAATTGAGTAAGCTATGGGGTTCAATTTTATGGGATTAAGTCATAGGGCCAAAATTAGGGGCTTGACTTAGATCAAATTTGGGTTCAAAGAATGAGCCAATTAGACTTGGATTTGGTTTAGATTGGTCATATGAGAGGTGAAGTTGAATTTAAGATTGAAATTGGAGGAAATTAAATTGGGGCCAAATTGATGGACATTTGAGGTGAATTTGGGGAAATTGGGCCTTTGAAGGCAATTTGAGAGTTTTGGTCAAAATGGTCAAATTAATCAAATTGTGTTCAATTGGAGGGTCAAAATTGGTTTTGGAGACATGTGATTTGGAGTGATTTTGGAGGTTTTGTGAAAGTTTGTTGGAGGTTTTGTGAAAGTTTGTGGTGCCATGGGTATTTTTGTAATTTTGGCAATTTTAGGGATATTTTGGTAAATTTGGCATTTTTGGGTGGTTTTGGGTAATTTGGGTATCTTCAAATGGTTTGAAATTATTTTTGAACAAATTCAGATATTTTGGTGTGAATTTGAGGGTTTTAACCAAATTTGGAGTTTCAAGGGTATCTAGGTAATTTGGGAGACTTTGGGGGGCGAAAGGCCAAATTGGATATTATTGGTTGAATTGGGCTACCAACCACCATATATATGAGCTATGGACCAATGGAAATCCCATTTGCGCCCTCCATGCATTGGTCTTAGCTAAACCCCAGCCTAGGGCTAGAGGGTCGAGAAGACTATCTATATGAGTCTTCCAAAGGATCAAGGGATGAAAGTTAACATGTTTTAGGTTTAGGTTTGTATGTGATTGTGGGTGAGAGTTAGTGAAATAGCTCTAGAACAACACTTAGGGTAAACCCTAAGGTCAAACAGTCCTATGGGAACTCTCCTTGAGCTTTCCCCAAAGTGACCCCACCTACTAAGTGCTAGAGGTTAGGACCAATATGTGAAACTTCAAGTTGAGCACAGAAGAGTGTAAAATTCCTAATGGGGAGGGTTCCTTTTCTAGTTCTCTAAGAATATTCAATAGGAAAGTCCTATGGCTTGACCCTAGGCTACTAAAGAGGAGAGACTAAACGTCAACCAAAAGTAAGGTCAACAGGTAGATAATTTCAGCATCTAACCACTTTAAAATTTCTTTCTTCTTTCTCAATTTCTTTCTCTACAACTTCTTTCATAACAGGATTCAATCTCCTTTGAGGATCAACCCTGGGTTTGTAGTTCTCTTTTATATGAATTTTATGCATGAAAATTGGATTGATTCCTTTAATATTAACAATTGTCCATCCAAAGGCTTTCTTAAAATTTTTCATTATTTTCATCAATCTATCTTCTTCTTCCATCATTAACTTCGAGGAAATCATAACTGGTATAGTATAGGAATCTCTTAAAGAGACATATTTTAAATGATCAAGAAGTAACTTCAACTCAAGTTTTAGAGTTTTTTCAATTGATGGACAAAATGACTTATCTTTGACTATCGTGTCCAGAATTTCAAAACTTTCTCCAACATAGTTTGAATTTTCCTTAAAAAGATCTTCACAAGGATCTAATTCCTCTTCTTGCTCGTGTTTGAAATCTTTTTCTTCCGATTTTTCTTCAAAAGTAGTTTTGAAATGGCATTCACTAAGATCTCTTATAACATCCATTCTATATCATTCGTCATCTTAACCTTTTGCAGATATTTCATTGATCTTGAAATGTTGAATGTAACAATTTGATCATCGATGTGCATTATTAATTCCCATTTTTGCACATCTATCATTACTTTTTCTATGCCTAAGAAAGGTCTCCCCAAAATGATCTCTCTATCTTGCTCTATATCTAGCATAATGAAATCAACAGGAAAGATAAATTGATCCACTTTCACAAGAACATCTTCTATAACTCCTTTAGGGTACGTTATCGAACGATCAGCTAACTGCAGAGTTAAAGTAGTAAGGGTTATTTCTCCTAATCCCAATCTTTTTAATATTGATAATTGCATAAGGTTAATGCTTGCACCAAAGACACATAAATATTTCCCATAAAATATGTCTCCTATTGCACATGAAATTGTAAAGCTACCAGGATCTTAAGCTTTTCAGGAAGCTTCTTTTGAATTATATCACCGCACTCCTCACTAAGCGCAACAATCTCATTATCTTGAAACTTTCTTTTCCTGTTGAGAATATCCTTTATAAATTTTACATAACTTGACATTTGTTATAAGGCTTCAGCAAATGAAATATTACATGTAAGCTTCTTAAGAATTTCCAGAAATTTTAAAAATTATTTTTCCAACTTCTATTGATGAAGTCTCTGAGGAAATGGAGGTGGTGGTTTTTCTAAGTTAACTTTAAGTGGAGAGTGTTAACTTTAAGTGGAGAAATAAGTCTTTCAGAATCTTTTGGAGCGTCCTCTTTTGATTCTTCAATTTCTTCTCTCTCTGCTTTAGTTTCTTTTTGAATCCTTCATTTTTACTCTCTTACGCTTCTAAGTTGAACGGCTTTTACTTGCTCTTTATTATGGTCTTTCAGATTTATTTCATTATTATTTGGAAGCGTTCCTTGGGATCTATTACTTAATGAATTTGCAATTTGTCCAAGTTGATTCTCAATATTTCTAATTGTAGCTCCTTGACATTGTAACTTGTTTCCCATTTGTAACACCACTTCTTCTATGGAAAACTTCTTCTCCTTCAATTGTATTTTACAATTGAAACCTGGAGGATTAGTAGATCTATAGTTATTATTCCCTTGGCTGTTCCAGTTTCCCAATGGGTTTCCTTGATTGTTCCCCCATTGCTGATTATTACAACGATTTTTACCACCCGAATTGTTATTCCAGTTAAAGTTGGGATGGTTCTTCCAACACGGGTTATAATAATTTGAATATAGGTTATTCTGTTTGTTATTTATGGCATTCAAAGTTTCTAATGATGCTTGAGAATCTTCATTTGGACTAATGAAATCTCGTCAATCATGGAAATTGGTTGAGAAAAATTCATTTCAAATTGGTCTAACTTCCTTGAAATTGTAGAAACTTCATTTACTACCATAGTAATGCATCAGAATCATGAACATTGTCTACTTTCTTTGGATTCACCCTCTCAGAAGGCCATTGAAAATTATTGATAGTCATTTCTTCAATTAAAGCATAAGCATCGTGAAATGGCTTTTACATCAATGAACCCCCAGCAACGACAACGATAATAGATCTAAGAGAGCCAACTAATTCATTATAAAAAGTTTGAATTATTAACCAATCTGGTATAACATAGTGTGGACACTTTCTTAAGAGTTCTTTAAATCGTTCCCATGCTTCATAAATAGATTCCCCTTCAAACTGATTAAAAGATGTGATATCATTTCTATGCTTCGCAGTTTTTGATGGTGGAAAATATTTAATAAGGAATTTTTATGCTAAATCACCACAAGTTCTGATAGATCCAGGTGCTAACACAAATTCAACTCTAACAAATTCAACTACATCTTAGCTTTATCTCTCAGTGAGAAAGGAAATAACCTAAGTCTTATGACATCATCTAATAAACCATCATATTTAAATGCATCGCACAATTTTAGAAAATTAGCAAGATGTAAATTTGGATGTAAATTTGGATCCTTTTTGGATCCTTAGTTGGTGATCCCCCAAATTGATTATTTGATACAATTTGGATAATGACAGGCTTAAGATCAAATGAATTAGACACTATAGTTGGTTTTTAAATACTACAATGAAGTTCATCTACCGTAGGGTTGGCATAATCTCGTAAAGGTCTAAACTCTTGATGAATTTCAGCATTTTGATTGTTTCGGTTTCTCGTTTCTGTAATTTTTTTAGATTTTTCAAGTTTTTTAGATTTTTCAAGACTTCAAGACTTTTAATTTTTTTGGTTTTTCTAATTTTCTTAATAGTTCTCTCTAATTCATAATTGTAGGGCACTAGTCCTTCAGAACCTGAAATACATATACACTTAACATAAAATAAAAAAAATAAAACACAAAATAAAATACAATAATTGTTAATGTTTAAGTAAGACTTTCCAAAAATAGGAATTTACTTTTAAATCAATTAATTTTTTCCCAGCAACAACGCCAAAAACTTGATCCCGACTGTCTATATGCAACAGTATAACAATGACATTAATTATAGTTTTCACTTATATTTCGTTATTTTACAACAGTACCAAAAACCTGATCCTGATGAAAATAAGAATTTAATTTTTCAATTTATAAATATATATAGATACTACACAAGTATGCGTATTATTATCAAGTAATATAGGAATTTTTCATTAAGACCACAATATCAAACCCATATGGAGAATACACAATATGCAAATTTGAAAAACAACTTTCTATTCTACAAATGCAATTACTTAAACTACAAATATTTTTGCAGTATTAAAATTCAAATCTTTTTGGTATTTTTGATATTGGTATTTTTGATATTTTCTGATATTTTCACAAAACAGTAACAATTTAAAAAAATAACTTGAGTTTATGTAAAAGAAAAGTACTAATTCTAAAAATACATCCATAGCCATCATTCATCCAAGTAACCGCCATCGCTGTCGCCCATCACTGCCGCTGCTATCTTTTTATTTTGAGTATTAGTTTGTATTGTGACTGAAGGAAGAGAATTCAAATGAACTTCAAGATAATTGGTGGAAAGGATTTGACATAAGTGTGTATCTTTAGGACTACATTTAGTTTTAATTTAAATTTCCTATTTGTGTGCATTATTTCTAGTTTTAAACTCATGTGTGGTTGTGTTTTCTCTGTGGATTCTAACTAGTGTTCTTTATCTCTTTTCCTTAAAATGATAAGTGACTAAGTATTTAAATAAAGTTTTGTGAAGTATTAGAATTCAATGTTGGAATAATTTGTGATGATTTGAAACCTTGTACTTCATTTACTTCTAGATTTGGCCAGTTAAGGTGTTAATACCTTTTGTGAGAACATGTAAGTTTTGAGATGGTATTGTCTGAGTCAACAAATGGTAAGAATCACATTAGATTTCATGCATGAGAATGTAGTCCATGGGGTTGAGTGCAAATAAATAGGGAAATAAACTTTTCAAAGGTGTATAATTAGAGGAATTTTGAGTGATAGACTAAAGCCCCAAATTTAATTTATAGTTTCGGGTTTTTATATGAGATGTTAGCCTCTAGGTAGAGGGAGTAGAGAGAACTCTATTGTGAGAGCTAGTATCTTCCCTGCCTAGCCGGTCTTTAGAACTATTCAAACTATAGATTAGCCAATGTTCTTTATAGCATCTCTAGTAAGCTTAAATATTATTATTGGTCCTATTTGGAACAACACAATTTTTATACTTCCACAATAGAATTCTTATACTTATTCTTAATTCATAATAAGAAGAAATATATTTTCATATCTAGTGCTTTTCTTCTACAAAACTCTAGTTATCTTTTTAAATTGTTATTGTTCTATCAAAATATTGAAAATACCAAAAATATTTAAATTTTCATTAATTTAAATTTTCTATTTAAATTTTCATTACTAAAAAAATCATCTTTAGTTTAGATAATTATCTTTATATTAAAAATAGAAACTTTATTGTTCAATAGTGCATATTGCGTATTCTCCCTGTGGGTTCAATATTCATGTTTTAATAAAAAAGTCTAATATTAATTGATAACAATATGTATACTTGCATAGTATCCCAATACATATAAATTAAAAGTTAAATTCTGATTTTTTTTCAGGATCAAGTTTTTGGTTTTGTTGCAAAGTAAGGAAATATAAGTGAAATATAATCTGAATTATTGTTGTACTGTGCATATTAGCAGTATCTAGGGATCATGTTTTGGCATCGCTGCCTAGGAGAAATTGATTTAACAAAAAGCAAATTTCTATTTTTAGAAAGTTTTACTTAAACTTCAAGTTATCTTATCTTATTTTATTTTGTTTTGTTTATTTTATTATGTATTAGTGTATGCGTAGTTCAGGTTCTGAAAGACTAGTGCTATACAATTTTGATGTAGAAAGAAGTGTTAGAAAAATCGGAAAAACCAAAAAATTTATAAATTTTGAAAAATAAAAAAATATTACAGAAATAACAGACCAAAATAATCAAAATATTAAAATTCATCTAGAGTTTAAACCTTTAAGAGATTATGTCAACCCTACTGTAGATGAACTTCGTTGTAGTATTCAAAAACCTACTATAGTGGCTAATTCATTTGAGCTTAAACCTGCTATTATCCAAATGGTATCAAATAATCAGTTTGGCGAATCACCAACTGAAGATCCAAATTTACATCTTGCTAATTTTCAAGAATTATGCCCTACATTTAAATACGATGGTCTATTAGATGATGCCATAAGACTTCGGTTATTTCCTTTCTCATTGAGGGATAAAGCTAAGATGTGGTTGAACTCATTAGCACCTCGATTATCAAAACTTTGGGTTATTTAGCACAAAATTTCCTTCCTAATTATTTTCCACCATAAAAAACTGCAAAGCTTAGAAATAATATTACATCTTTTAATCAGTTTGAAGAGGAATCTATTTATGAAGTATGGGAAAGATTTAAAGAACTCTTAAGAAAGTGTCCACACCATGCTATACCAGATTGGTTAATAATTCAAACTTCTTATAATAAATTAGTTGGATCTCTTAGATCAATTATCGATGCCGCTGCTGGTGGTTCATTGATGTCAAAACCATGTTATGGCGCTTATGCTTTAATTGAAGAAATTACTACCAATAAATTTAAATGGCCTTATAAGAGGGTAAATCCTAAGAAAGTATCCAATATTCATGAAATTAATGTATTTACCATGAAGAAAAACATTAAGTTAAAAATTTTTTAGATGAGAAAACGATTAATATAATTAACTATCTTTAGTAAGAAAAATTGTATTTTTGAAAATTTTAGATAGTTAGACTTTTATTTTTAATACATAAATTTATTTTATTAAAATAATTTTCAAAACTATTATTGTATTTATAAGTAAAAGACTTATACCAAACTTTTGCTTTAGGAAAGGAGAAGTGGAATTCAAAATCATTAAAGGCCTATCCAGATATAGTAATCCTTGCCTGAAAAAGAAAAGAAAAAAAGAAATAAAAAAAAGAAAAGAAAAAGAGAAAGAAAAGAAAAAGAGAAAGAAAAAAAATTAGGAAGGAGAAGCTTGAGGATTAGTGCCTAATAAAAAATTGGTTCTACATTTGATCTTTTTATAGTATAAAACTTGAAAAACTCTAAAGCTTATAGATATAATATATTAAGTAAAATTATTTTTAATGAAAATTTTTAAGTGGAGATAATAAAAGAGCTAACTTCTGAATTTGTAAAATCTACAATACATTTCTGAGTTAGATAGAAACTCATTAGAAACTCATATTTTCATCATCTTTCTAAACTTTAAGAATTTCTAAACTTTAAGTTGGTCTCATTTACTGAATATTATTTCTAAATTAGACTCTTATATTTCTAAATCAAAATTTTAGTAACTCCTAAAGAAACTCATATATATATCATATATATTTAGTTTTTAAAGATTGAAGTGTCATTTGAAGAAAAGTAACACTTTAAGTTTGGGGAATTTTGATACACCTAAAATATATAGTATTTTTGGACACATTTTTATATCTATTTTTGAGATACTGCACTTCAATAGAAGGTATTGTTGACCTTCAATAGAAGATATTGTTGACCTCATTTTTTGTTGAGGTTTCGTTTTTTCCTCTTTAGTAGCCTAAAGTCTAGCCATAGGATTTTCCTATTGACTATTCTTAGAAAACTAGAAAAGGCATCATCACCACTAGAAATTCCAAACTCTTCTCCTCTCAACTTGAAGTTCCACATGTTGGTCTCAACCTCTAAATACTTAGTAGGTGGGGTCACGGGGTCACTATGGGGAATGGGGAAAACTCAAGACGAGTCACCCTTAGGACTGCTGGACCTTAAGTTGGGTGTTGGTATGGAGCTAAGGCACTCACCACACTTATTTGCACCCATAATCACTCACAACCCTAAACTCAAATTTCTAGCCTAGGTCCCTTGATCTTTTGGGATACTCATGTAGATGGTCCCCTAAACCTACTAGCCCTAGGGCTATGATTTAGCTAAGACCACTACATAGAGGACCCAAAATGGGGTTTCCATTGGTCCATGGCTTATTGATGGTAGTTGGCACTCCAACTCTACCAAGATACCCAACCTACCCTTTTGCCCCTGAGCACCCCAAATAACTTAAACACCCTTGAAAACCCAGACTTTGCCAAAATTCCCACATTTACCCAAAATACCCAAATTTGATCAAAATTCATTTCAAACCTTTTGAAAACCTCCAAATTATCGAAAATTACCCAAAATCTCCAAAGATGGCCAAATTACCAAAATACCCCTCCATAGCCCAAAATCTCAAAAATTTCAAAAATTCCCAAAAAATCTCAATAAATCCAAAATTTTTCCAATTTCATTTCTCTCAACTACCACATAACTCAATTTGGCCAATTTGACCATCTTTAACTAAAATCCCCAAATTTGCCTTTATAGACCAAAATTTCCCCAAATCCAACTCAAATGTCCATCAATTTGATCTCAATTAATCCCAATTTCAATCCTAAACTCAAATTAAATTTTTATATGACCAAACTAAATCAATTACAAGCTTAATTGACCCATGATTTGAGCCAAATTTTGATTTAGGTGAAAACCCCAATTTTTACCATATGACCTAAGCTTTCCAAATTGAACCTATAGCCTAGTCAATTGGCCCCAATTAATGTTGAAAAATCTTCATAACATTACTACACATCAAAAACATCAAAATTACTACACATCAAAATAAACCATCAATTGGCCTTGGTGAAACCTCAAATCGATTTGATTTTGGCCTAAATCCAAAATTCCCAAATTTAGCCCGAAATTGGACAAGTTCCCAAATTTCACCCAATTGATATCCTTAACCTCCAAATTGGCATCAAATTCATGTTGAAAACTCTTCATGAAATCCATATTGACCATTTACAATAATCAATTTGGACTTGGCCCATGGCTAACCCAAGCTAGACCCAAGCCTAGCCCAACATGACCAAATTGATTAAAGTTCAAATTTCCCTCAAATTGATCCTTCAATTGAGCTCAAAACCACTTCCACACTTCACCAAAGTTGTTACTTATGATCATCTAAACCAAATTAAATAATTAATTTGGCCAATTTACATGGCTAGCCTAGACAAAAACCAAGAGTTGGTCATTTGCACCTATTTGGACCCATGCTCTAAATGTGACCTAACCACCCTAAAGTCACCAAATTAACTCCACCCCAGCCATTAGTTCGACTTAGTGACCAGTCCAAATACTATTAAACCACCTAAATCATGCCATGGACAAAAGGTCCCCCAACCCCCAAAGGTCCCCCAAGTTAAGGGATATTATTTCCAAAAATGCATGTGCTTAAGATATCCTTACCAAAATTAGGTATTATTGCACTAAATTGTTGTGACATATTTTTCTGGCTTCGTTGAGCTTCTACACACCTCCCCCTGGCCGGCCAGCCAGCCTAGTGGCTGGAAAAGGTCAAAACTGAGAGCCACCCCCATGGTACCTCACCCAAATCAAAGCTAGAGGCCAGCTCATCTAAATCAAATTGAAGAGCTCCTCTACCCTCCACCTAAGCACCACAATGCACCCAAACTTGTGCCCTGAGAGCCACCCCATGACCATTTTTTATAAAAACTCACCTCCACGGCCATGGGAGGTGTGCTAAATTTTTTCTCAAAGAGAGTCTCCCAAATCACTCACAAAGCTTCCTTGAGATCTCCACAGCCCATTCCAATCACTCCACTGCCTTGATTCCCCCTGTATAACCCTATTTTGAGCTTAAAAATTAGGGAAAAAATAGGACATCTCTCAAAACTCCACCAAAGTTCAATTGCTTGTACCCACACCTTCAAAATAGTAAGAGAAGGCAAAGCCCCATTAAATTACCCTCTGAAATAGTCTCCACCATAGCTCTAGACCAACACCTGAAATCGAGCTTGGTTGAATTCATACCTAGGCCTTACACCACAGCAAGAGGCTTAATCCCTAGCCTCCTTGGACCCCGAAAAACATGCTGAGCACCTCTGATTGAAGCCTCCCTTCTCTGAGCAAAGGTATAAAACTTCTCCTCCTCCCGAGCCTATTTTGATTCTCCATTTACTTTGGCTTGATTTCATGACACATTAACCATATGGATGTGTTCATCTCACTAAGATGAGCATTTAAGAAAAAAATTCACTTAATTTGGTTAAGAAATGAGAGAGATCATAAGCCTTGAAGGTGGACGGCTTTTGGTTTAAGCCATTGGGGATGATGACCACGCACTGTCCGATCGCGCGTGTATCAAATGGATGGCCAAGATGAAGCCGGACGACACTTATTTACATAAACAGTGGGATGTGTGGCTACTGGTGTGGACGGCGGCATCAAATAGGAGCGCGCCGCGTGGAGTTTCGGAGCTGCCTAAGATCTACATGGTGCCGCACGGATAAGTAGAAAAATAGGGCTTTTTCTATTTATTTAAACTCTCTAAACTTCAAAAATCCATAACTTTGTGTAGAAAAATCACAAAAATAAAATAAA
>NW_018244115.1:2855-15803 GCF_001263595.1 Phalaenopsis equestris | reverse complement strand
ATAAAAATACCCTTTTGCTCATATAAAAATACCCTTTTGCTCATTGAACAGAGGAGAATAGTGTGGAATAAACTTCAAGTTCATTTGGTTCATAAAGTATTTTTAATTAATTAAACACTGTTTGGGATCATTTGATTCTCCATGCATATTGATACATCACCTTGGCTTGAAATTTTGGCATGTTGTAGCCTCTGTCAAGGGAAACATCCTCTGATTTATCCAAAGTTAGAGGAGGTTCCTATACAAAGATCCATATTTTTTAAGTTCTTGCACATTATTTCTTTGAAATAATCATGGAAATTAGCATATTGATTAGAAAATTCTAAGAAAAAATTGGAAGGTCCACCAAGACCAGAGAAGATTTTGGAAATAATTTAATGGGTCAAGTCATTTAAAATGCATTTAAATTTTACACACGAACTCACTAAAATAATTAATTTTGGAAAATATAAACATTTAAATGACTTGGTTTTTTAACTCCACTATGGTTTATGATCCAGAGAACTCACTATAAAAATTTCAGAATATTTTGAGTTCATTTGATAACTTAAGTTGATTTTTAAAGATAAATACCACTTTTTAAACTTAAATGATTTTTAAAAATAAAAATATAACTCAAAAAATTATGAAACTTAATTTTTTGAGCTCTCTGTGATCAAGAATATTTTATAAAAATAAAATAATATTTAGAATAAAAACTTGATTTTTAGCCTATTTTAAATATTTAAAAATTCATAAAAAACACAAAAATAACAAAATTTATGGAAATGTTCTAATTTGCTTCCTAATCACTTAGGAATAATTATATATTTTTCCTGGTTTTCTAAATTAAGATATTGAATTTCAAAACTTAAAAATAATTTTTTAAAGGCTAAAAATGAGCTTTCACTAAAATAATTCCATCAAATCAAAGAAAAATAAAAAAAATATATGAAATTTGCTCCTCTAGATTCTCTAACTTTATAGAGATTTTTCAAAGACACAAAACTTAATTTTTATCTTTTAAAATATTTTATTTTTATTAAATATCCTAGAATTTAAAATAATTTTGATAAATCACAGAGAATTCAAAAAATCATGAAATTTGGTCCAAAGGCTTCCCTTGTCTAGGTCTACCTCCAATAAAAATTTCAAAAGATTAGAATTTACCTTAATCAAGTTAGGAATTTTCTTTTATAAATCCTATTTTTGCATGAAAATAATTATATAAAATAAATTAAATTTTGAAAAATTACATTTTCTCCTCTGATATCTTAATTGACCCATGAATGAGATAGGATAAAAATTTGAAAATCATTTGAATTAAATTTGACAAACTATGAAGTGTTAGAGCCTTAGGGGCAAATGTGTAATTTTGGAAATTTAGCCTTAATTAACATTTAGGCTTAAGCCAAGGAGGGAAATGGGCAAGAACTGATCTTAATCAATTTATTTAATGTTTGGAATAGAAGGGGTTAATTGGAAGAAACCAATCTCACTTTCTTAATTAAGTTAATAAATTTCTAAATTATTAATAAATTTCTAAATAATTAAGTTAATAAATTTCTAAATTATTAAAATTTCGAAGCTTATTAAAATTAAATGATCCTAAACTCACAGGTATGACTTTTGAAGTTGATAATTAATCAATTTAATACCCCTATTTTAATTCTCAAATAAAAATTCAAATTATGAATCATGACCACTTAAAGCTTACCCTTTTCAAAACAAAATAAGACACTTACCTAGGCCTTAAGGGCTTAGTGGTGGCTTAGGACAAATCAAAATTGACTAAATGAGGATTACAGAAATAAATATAACATAATCAAACATCCTTGAAAGACCACTAAGTCTAGTTAAAAAAATGGCTAAGTGTTCAAATTACACCAACTTGCTCTTTAAGGAAATTCACTCACATAATTTTCAAATTAAATGATAAATGATAATTACCATTTTCTTAGAGATAATTAAGACATCAATGTTCACTGAGCATTAGAAGTATTCACAGGATGAACTATTAAGCAACATAATAATTTTAAATGGACTCGAGGCTATTTATCAATTGGTGAGAGGGAGGCATGGACCTGCTTCCTCCTCTTAACTTGATGGATATCTCAGAGGTCTATTAAACTTAATATACTTTGCTCAATGAAATCATCCTTAATTAAACTTTTAAGGACTCACCAAAATACAACATAGAGTTAGGAAAACCACCAGAACTTTATTTTTCTTGCTCTTAATAAATGCCCTCACATGCATTTTTAAGTTTCAGGTGGTGATTTCAGGTGGGTGCATTTTTAAGTTTCAGGTGGGGGAACGAGAAGCCTCGCCAGGAACGCTTTTACAGTTTATAGTACCGTCTTTCTTTTGCCTTTTCCTTACATGCATCTCTTTATGCTTACTTTATTTCTTTTTTATACTTGCATGTATGAAAATAACATAAACTTTTATGTTAACAAAACCAAAGCCTAAAACCAAAACTAAAATCAACCAAGATAAAATCCACCGCCACAACATTCAAAATATAAAACAACTCAAAATTTAATCACAAACATCACACAAAACTACAATTCCAACTAAATTAAGATGTATCTATCAAATGATCGGGATTCCCTAGGAGGAGGTAACCTATGGTTGCTAACGAGGCTTCCCACTATTTAAATTAAATTATGGAACTCATTAAGTTGGGTTTAGTAAGTTCATTTGGACTAAGTAAATCCAATATAAAATAGTGGTGCCGGAACGAGAGAACCGTAGGAATCAACTTTAATATTCCCTCATAAAATTTAAAGAACTTCAACCATAGGGCCACCTGATTTGATAATTATAACTTGACACACTAGAAAACTCAAACTCTTCACGGTGAGGAACTTGGAGCTAGCATGGTGGGTGACACGGCCATCTTCAACAACAAAACCTGTCTTCCCTAGCTAAACCAATCTTCCTTCCTTTGACTTGAGCAATAAGGCCATAGGGCTTCGAGGTTGCTTGCTTAGCAACGTAAATCCTCACATCATATTTAGGCCTTTGCATAGCCCTGCTATACAATATAAGCCCTAACTTGTCTTAGGATTCTGAGGTTTTCATTTGTCATGACCTAAATCCTCATATCTTTCTGGCTATTTGTGTGATTGTTTCACATGAATATAAGCCCTAACTAATAAAATTGGTAGGATGAAACACTTAAATTTTTCTCCTCTAAATTTAAACCAAACATTAAGATAGCTTGGGAAGTCACCGGGGTTCCCCTCTAGGATCCTTGACATCCCCTAGTTCTTCCTCCTTTGGATTCTACAATAAAATGTTCCAAATTTGAACCAATCCCCTTTCACACCTCTACGTCCGATTTCATTAAAAAGTCCTACAATTTGAAATTCCTTGAAGATAATAATTCTTGATTTTTATTGAGAGTCTTCTTAAGTGACTTCAGCCATTTATGATGTAATTAACTATTGGGGCTTGCCCTTATAGGAAGCATGTCTGAACCCAGCTTGATATAAACCCTGTTTAATCATTTGTGTTAAATAGGGGACTTTTTTGGTAAATACAAAGGTTTCGCAAACCAAAGTGACGTCATACTTTCCTTAGTTTATTTGATCGAGCTTCATCCTCAAGTCTTGTGTTTATGCCTCGGGATAGATACAGAATTTGAGGTACATTGCTCTTTCATTTTAAACTATGAAAAAATGGGGTCAGTTTGATTTCATACTTCAACGTCCTTCCGAAGCGGGCGACGGGATTTCAATTCCGGCGACCGACAACTTCTTACGGGCAAGTCCCCACAAAACCCCGAAATAACGCCGACAGCTTCTGGCGACTCGCTGGGGACAAGCTTTTCTCTCCATAAAAATCAGGAAATATTATCTCCACACATCGGTAATGTGTCCATGCTCCTCTTGGACCATATTACCCTTCTTCTGTTGACATACTTTACCCATTTATGTCTTGGGAAGGTACAATCAACTCCTTGGACTTCAGGACTAGCTGTTCAACTATTTTTGAACAGAGGGGTTCAGAAGACCATTAAGAACTCTTTAAATTTTTATATGGGGTCGGATCCCCAATTAGTGTGTCGGTGGACTAGTTCCACCTGGGAATTTTCTACCATTAATTGGGTCTGGCACTGGGTCCTAAAATATTTCACATCTCCGTTCCAAATTTGATTTTCTATTCCTCAAATTAAACAAAATCTTGTTCTGCTGCGTGCACTTTGAAACTTTCTTGCATTAATTAACACCTTATTGCTCAAGGTAACAAGATGTCCACTTCCATTTGGTTAGCAAGAAAGTAAATTTTCACATTTGGAGAAATCGTCAATTTTATAAAGAATGGAACTTGAGATTTATTTTTATTCTTTAAAATAATAAGCTTAAAATCTCCATGTAAATGAAGTTACAAACATCAAATTTTGAGGTTAGTACAACCACGTTTTAAAATTTAGTTAAGGCTAAAAGTTTTTTGAAATCTCTCATGGTATTGTTAGGAAATGTTGCCACCTATATTTAAGGCTTACTCTAACATCAAGCTACCTTAGATCATCTAACTTTAGGTTAGTATTTTTCTAATAAATCAAAAAAAAGATGATAGACCATTATCACCACTGTGAGGAATGTAGGAGCGTTCTCTTTACACAATCTCCTCCTTTGTGTGAAGAAGATAATAATTTTCTTTTCTCCAAAAAATTTTCTTCAGCATCCCTCTCACACTGACATTGTAGAAAGGATAAAATATAAGTAGGGGATGTGGATGAAGTGTGAAAGAAAAAGGTGATGTAAGAAAAGAAAGAACTGAAGAGAAGATTTCCTTATTATTCATTTCTCTCTAAGAAACTCACTTACTTTTTTGTACAAAAATTTAGCAAGAAAAGGAGAAAAAACACTTTCTATGTCACCATCTCATGATTTTATTTAAAATTGTCCATGAAAAAACACTCAAATTCATTTTTCACATGTAACCAACTCACTTTTTGGCGTCATGAGACTGAGACACCTGATAAGGCTACACAAAAATTTAAAAAATCATAATGGTAGACCAACCCACTTTGGCATTTGTCTGACTATATTCATAATGCAGAACAAGAACAAAATTTAATATATATTTGATGTTATTGTCAATGATAGAACAAAAGTTGTCTCTATCAGAGCACATTCACAATAACTTAGAAAATTTTCAATGTCTACCTAACCATATATGCAATGACAGATGAAGAATGAAAACTAATTTCTATCTAATTGTACTTATAATGATAGAAAAAATTAAGAGGTATCATTCTCTTCTTGTCATATTTGAAACAGCAATGAAGAATGAAAAGCCAATATTTGCCTAACCAATAATTCAAAATGATAGAGTAAAGGCCACTAATCAGGTAGTTATATGCTCAAGGTGTCATGATTAGATTTTTTTTAGGTTAACATAGTCTAACATTGAGATTCTTTTATCGAGAGTTAGCATAATAGGCATGTTAGTTTTGTTGGATGAGCATCATTAAATAGTTAAGTTGTCATGTATCTTGATTGTATAACAATGAGATATCTGCATCAAGATCTATTTGAATAGGCATGATATTTCCATTAACTAAGGGATCATCAAATTTTCAAAGACGTATGTATCCTAACTATACAAAAATGAAAAAAAATTGTTAAGAACTGAAGTAAGGAGGTATGCATCCTAACTATATAACAATGAGATGCTTTCACCAAGAAAAAGTTTAATAGGCATGACAATTTTATTGATCAAGGCATCGTCAAAAATTTATTGAGATATTTAACCTGACTATACATCATTGAGAGGCTTTCATCAAGAACTGACTTAATAAGCATAATTGCTCTAATGACTAAGTCATCAAAAAATAGTTTAGGAAGTATATATCTTGACAAGACATAGATCGACTAGATAAGTAGGGTTCTTGAATCGACACAACATTTATCTGACAATGGTATTAGACGTGATCAAGTTAATTAAAATATCAAAGTGGTTACATAAACGAACAAGTTTAAATGTAAAAGAACACTTTTATAAGAATTACTAAGGCAACTCTTGCTGGAAAAAGCATTATTTCCATCAATATTTTACATCACATGGGTAAGATTTGCTTCCAAATAATATGAAACTGTATTAAATTTATACATAGCTTTCAATCACTCAAGGAATCCATAAAACTTTTATCAGATGCTTCAAGCATGAAGTTAGGATTTTCTCTATTGTGGTTGTGCCCGGAAGTTATCAATATTAATTGGAATCAATTTTCTATTCCTTTTATGTCTGAGACATGTATTAGGGCCATGAGGCTGTATTTTCTAATGCAAAATATTTTGTGACTCAAAACATCAGCAAAAACCTCTTCCTGTGAGAATCAAACTGAAATTAGCTTATTTGCCAATGAATTTATTCAAATAACCTCTAATTACTAAAAAAACTCTACAAACACACCCAAAAACAAAGAATTTACCTAGGGAGGACAACCATATTGTTAGGAATTTGTACAAAAACGATTAGCACATATAGCAATGCATTCGATTAAAAAAAGATTAAAAAAATTTAAAAAAATGTTTTACATATACTTTTTTTCACAAAACTAGGGAGAAAAAATTCAATGGATGGCCCTCTTTTCAGTTCATATGACATGATGCCCTAGTCTAACACCCGCTCTCTTGCCTGGTAACTCAAGTGCCACTCACATAACTCTCAAACTCATCTGAGACCTTTTCCATTGACCTCTTGATGGGTTCCCATCTTCCAGACTTTTTCATCACCACTCTTATCACTAGCCACTCCCCTTCTCTAACTACAATCCACACTAACCACTAGCAAGGAATTGGCGACATAGTGGCTTAATATGAACCAAAAATCTTACTTATCTCTTTTCTCTACTTTGTTTTGCTTAAGAAGAGACAACCAAGAAAAGCAACGGTGGGATCCCAATACACAGAGATCAAAAACAACCATATTTTCTCTCTTTTTAGAGAAAGCACTGTTAATGAAATGATAGTTTTGCAGATTGCAAGGAGCATCGAAGATAAATCATACTCAAACATTACAAAGGTAAAATCTATAATCCCTCTTTTTTTTTTTTCTATCAAGCCATTTAGGGTATATGTCAGAGTTATAAGTTGTAAGCTGAAGTTAGAGGGAAGCCAAAAGGTTAGGAAGCTTTTATTTTAATCCATTAAACTTTTTTAGCATTCTCATAAAGCCTAGTCCTTGACTTACACAATTGGGATTACTAAAATCCCATGGCAGTTTAGAGGCTTCACGCTTGATGAAGGAGTTGAAGCCACTTTAACCTATAGAATGAGGAAATCCTTTGATCCTTATTCCTTTAGTAATGATTTTGTGTCCATAAAAGAAAAAAAAACACCTTTTTAAGGGTATTCTATCATAGAAATGCTTCTTCATATCTTGCCAAAAAATTAAAGGTAGACTCTTTGTTACCCTGTAATAAACGATTGCTACAGGCCTTCATCCTAACCTTAGAACCTGTGTGAGGTTGTTAGGAAGGAGTTAATTTGCCATAGAGCACTTATATTTCATTTGCTTGATACTGTGTGGAAAGCTTTAAACATTTGCGTACAAAAAAATTATTCAAGTGTCCCAAATTGATTGTTTATCTCGATCAGTTTGATCGATTATTTGTGGTCACTTTTGACCGATCGGCTGCCCCAATCAGCCTCGTCAGTCATTTTATGCTCCTTTGACATGTTGTCCAACTTTAATTAGTCAACTTCCTTAGCTATTATTGACCGAAGACATACCACAATGTAAGTCGATCAATCATGTAAGTATATATGTGTCAGCTGCCATTATTTCGTCATCTCTTCATCTTTTTATTTTTGAAATTAGTAAAATGTTTGATTTAATATATTAAAATATAAGTTTGATCTTCAAAGTAGTATTTTTTAATTTGAAAATGAGACCAAAATATCTCACATATTTAATAATTTAAATAATCAAACACCACACTGCAAACCATACACAAATCCGAGGAATATACACATTCTTTTTTAGCGAGGGTCGATTACATAAGTTAAAGAAAATTTATGGCATATGTTTGGTCTACAAAATTTTATTATATGTTGGTTGACAAGTTTTCTATCTAATATAAGGATTAGACATAGTTTATATTGCCTGGGTTCTTTAGATCCCTATAAAGGCAAGCCTTTACAGTTAATTGCATCATAAGTGACCGAAGTCATTTAGGAAAACTCTTGATAATGACTAGAGGTGTTTGTCTTCAAGACTACAAATTTTAGTGTTCAAGTTAAGACATAGAAAAAATCAAATGGAAGTGGGTCAAATAGGAGCAATTATTTATGGAGTTTAACGGAAAAGAGAAGTAGGGGATGTTACAGGTTTTGAGGCGAACCTTGATGACTTCTCAAACAATCATATTTTTGGATATTTAAATAATTTAATTTTTACTCTTGACATTTAATTATTTATAGCTTAAATTTGCATGATATTTGATCTTGTAAGTAAAATGGAAGATAGGAGGACTTATGTATGATTGACACGAGGGAATTTGTGTAGTTTAATAATATTGATGCAATGTAACCCAAAATATAAAGTAATTTTAATGAAAATAATTTACCTTTAAAAACCTCTTTTAAATCCTAATTCCCGTCTACATATAACACGAGTTTATGTATCGTTTAAGTAATATAGGGCTCTAATGGAGTCTTAGATATCTCTTAGATATCGATCCCACAGGACCACAGGAAAGTTGGAAATATATATAAGCTAGCTAATTATATTCTATTATAAAATAAAAATAGAAATAAAAATAAAGTAAAGTGAGAAGTTTGAAATTAAACTGCTTAAGTGAAATGCTTCTAAATATGTAGATGTACTACTATAACAAGTAAATTAAAATAGATGATAAACCTTCAAAAGTAAAGTGTTGAAATAAAATAAAGCTTTTTGTGGACGAAAAGTTCAAGTATGAGGAAATATCCTTCCCCTTTACAATGAAAATATGGCTTTTCAAGAAATTGAAATCATTTAAAAAATATATTTAACAATTATTTTGAGTAAAATAGGAGAAATATTATTCTCTTCCCTCTTCCGAGCACTATAAACAACATTTACTAATCCAGAGTTTGGTAGCTAATTCTGTGGTTAGGCTGGGAGGATACTGGCTATCACTCCAGAGCATCCACTACTCTCTCCCCTAAGTGCTATCATGCTTGCATTAGTTTCCAACCAACTGAATCAAATTGGGGATTTTAATCTGTCACCTTAAAATCTTCAAATTCTACATCCAATAAGGTATATTTTCCAATTTATTTGCACACAATCCCATTGATGAAATACTCTCCCATGAAATCAAATGTTATTCTTCCTTTATTATAGAAATCATATCCCCATTTTAGAACGTATAATTCTCAATACATTTTAACAATTCAATTGGCCAGATCAAAAAGTAAATGAAGATTGAAGTTCAAATCATAAAAAATTATTGAAATTTAAAACCATAGAAAACAAAATCAATTCTTCACAAAACCATTTCTTCAAAGTAGGGAGAAGAATAAAGAAGACTACTCAGAATTCATGAGAAGGTTACGATAAAACACAGATTTCATATGTAAAAACAAGTTTACAAATAAAAGAAATGAAAAGTACAACTTAACTCACAATCCTTCTCAAGAAAATCCTTAGACGTTCTCTCAAAGCCTTTCCCTCTTTACAGTCTCTCCAAATTCTCTCTTAGAAATGTAATGAAGATGAAATCTCTCACCTACCCTCTCCTCTTACAACCCTAGAAGAAAATCTCCTCATTTTTCTCTCTCTAACTTTTTCGTCCCCCCTTTCCAAGTCCCTTCAGAAGTTCCCATTTGTTGGCTGCCTCTCCTCTTTGAAAAGAATCTCAATTCCCTCCCAATTCCCTCCAAAATTCAAAAGTCAAAACTTTGAATTTCAAAGGATGTGCCTCCCTGATCCAAGAGTCAAATCTCTTCAAATTGGAACCTTCCAAAGTGTCTTCATGCATTGAATCACTCCATGGGGAGCTTAGAAAAAGTGTACCTCTGAAAATTTGCACAAAATTTGTCTCAGACTGCCTTAATATGAATATGTCATGCTTGGCGCATCATGCGCCAGTGCTATGGATTTTTTACTCTTTTTACCAATCTAGCGCATCATGTGTCAACCACAAAATTGGGTGTTTTGCTCCAAATTTTGCTCTTTTTTTCTTTTTTGCTCCAAATGCCTAAAAATGGTATACCTGTAAAAATGGTATACCTGTCCTAAAAATGGTATACCTGTAATAAAAACACAAAAATATCTTTCTTTAAAGTGAAATATCACCAAAAATAGACATAAAAATGGAACTTAAAATGGTCTATTATTTTTTAGGATATTATTTTGGTGTATCAAAATCCCGCAAACTTAAAGGTTACTTATCCTCAAGTGACACTTTTACTACAAAAAGCATATGAATTTAGGATAGAGATTAACTTATTACTTCTATACTTTAGTTCGATAAATAGAATAGCAAAATTTAAGAAAAAAACATTTAATAAATTAGGTTCCAACTCCAAGTCTAGGAATATCTATTAATCAAATTTAGGATTTCTGAATCTCTATTCCTTTCGAGAAGAATTGCAATTTGTCATGCTAAGGACATTCAGAACATTCATATGAAGAATTTCAAAAAAAGTTTACTAGAAATGTTGCTAATGCTTCAGTACAAGTTTAGAAATTGTAATAAAGCTCCTTCCTTAAGGTTATTCAAGTGAAGCCTTTTTTTGATTAGGCATCTCCTCAAGCTTCTCCTAACTTTTTTTTTTCTTTTCTTTCTTTTCTTTCCTCTTTTTTTTTTCTTTTAGGATCTTTTAAATCAATTCTTTCTCTTATCTTTTTCCTTTTCAAGTGAGGATTACTCTATCTGGATAGCCTTTAATAATTTTGAACTTCACTATCCTCTTCTTAAAGTCAAAACTCCACACCTCTCCTTAATAAAGTTATACTAGTTTATGATTTTTCATAAAGTCACATTTCTTTTTTCTTACATGAAACTCTAAAATTCTTAATATTTTAAAAATACAATTTTCCTTTACTTAAAATAGAAAAACATAGTCTTATCCTATCATACCAAATACTTTTAACTTTATAATTGACCTTTATTATTAAAATTTTTTTTTCACCTAAATTTACTATAATATTTAGAAACATAAGTATAGTCATTGAAAGTTAAATCTTAATATCCCAAGTCATGTTAAATAAATTTCAAAAAATATAGTTACTTTAGGACAAATAAAGTTTAGTTTTCTCCAATTCAAATGAAAATTTTTTTTCCCCCAAACTTAAATTTTTAAATGATTTTAAAAACATTTTAGTAAAAAAATTTAGTTGGTGAAAGAAAATAGTAAATGCATGAAAACAAAAACTAACATGTAGAGGATTTCTGATCATGAAATTGGTTCTGGTATACTGCAGGTACTAACTGTAAAACTACTTATAGGCTTTAAAGCATTAAATAAAACATAATATATTCTAAAGAATTTGTCGGGACTTAAATACATAAATACAAAAACTACAAAATTAAAAACTGAAAATACTACACATTCAACAAGCTCAAACTAAAAATACTAAAACTAAATCTGAAAAGTAAACATTCTACAATTACTATTACAAACTACAAGTCCATTACACAGCATAAAAAGTCTTTTACTACAACAAATTTTCCAAATAAAAGTACACCAAAATAAACACAAAAAAACATCAAAATAAATAAACAAGACTCATAAATATCAATCTTCATCTCCTTTCACTCCATCATCATCATCTTCTTCTTCTTCTTTTGGTTTTTCAACTCGAATGGGAGCACAAGGGACAAAGCTGGGGCAAACACGAAAGTTCACATTAGGTTCACCCACAAAGTGCCTAACCATAGCATTTTGAAAATTTATATCATGTTGAACTCTTGTTTGTTGATATTCATCATTATATGCATTCCTTGCATCTATATCTCCCAATTGAGTCTGTATATTAATAATATCATATTGTTGAATCATTAGCTGGTACATAACACCTTCCAAAGATGTAGCACTAGAAGTAGATGCCCCTAGAGCAAATGTAGAAGGCCTATCCCTTGTTCCACTTCTATACTCAACAAATGATTATACTCTCTAAATCATGTGTTTCCCAATCAGATTCTCAGACTGTAATCTTTCTTCAATTTTATGGGATTCAACTCCTGATTATTCACCTAAAGTGAAAATCAGGGCAGGATATCCCAAGCCTCCAGTAGTAGCACTACTAGCAATCCTCCGAGCATGATGAACTATAAGTGCACCAACACCTATTGCCTTCAAATTTTGAATGCAATAATTCAACACAGCTCAATCATTTGGAAGATCAACAAGATGATTTGTTCGTAAAAGTCTGGTAGAGATGAAATCGTGTCATATTTTTTATTGAAAGTTAACATGGAAGCAGAGAAGTTAACTATGTTGTTATTCTTTTTCTTTCACTCTCCTCTTTCATCAGTGTTGACCTCACTTTTGGTTGAGGTCTAGAAACTTCTTTAGTAGCCTAGGTCTAGCCATAGGACTTTCCTATTGACTAGTCTTAGAAAACTAGAAAAGGTACCCTCACCATTAGAAACTCAAAACTCTTTTCTTTACTCAACTTGAAGTTCGACATATTGTTCCTAAGCTCTAATATTTAGAAGGTAAGATCGTTATGGGGAAGCTCAAGAAGAGTTCCTATAGGGTTACTTGGCCTTAGAATTGACCCTGGGTGTTGATTTGGAGCAAAGGTACACTATACCCTCACCATATCTTCACAATACCCTCACAATACCTTGGCTAAGACCAATATATGAGGACCCAAAATGGGATTTCATTGGTCTATGACTCATTTAAAATGGTTCTCTATCCAATTCTACTTGAAATGCCCAACTTGGTCTTTTGCCCCTAGGCACCTCCAAATTACATAACTGCCCTTAGGACCCAAATTTGGCCAAAATTC
>NW_018244115.1:0-1639 GCF_001263595.1 Phalaenopsis equestris | reverse complement strand
CTGCTTGATACCTAAGCAGTGGGGTTAACCCTTCCATTGGCCAGCTAAGCCTTCCCTTAGCCAATTTCTATAAAATCCACCCCCATGGCCATGAATAATGGTGTGGTAAAAAATTTTCACCGAGGCCTTCCAAACTCCTCAGAGAGCTTCCCTAAGAGACCCTTAGTTCATTGCAATCCATTTCCCCCTCTCAAATCCACCATGGCAATTCAATTTTGGGTTTGAATTACTACCCGAAACCAGGACAAATTCTAGTCTCAACCTACACAGCACCAAACCCCCAATAGATTGGCCCTACACCTTCACAACAGTGAAAGAAGCCAAACCCCCATCAATTCCCCCTCTGAAACAGTCTCTACCATAGCTCTCAACCAACGCCCAAAATCGGCCTTGATCAAAATCATACATAGGCTTTACAACAGAGCTAGAGGCTTCATCCCTAAGCTCTTTGAGATCTAATGAAGGTGTGAAGAATCTCTGATTGAGGCTAAACCTCTCGGAGTAAAGGTATAACTCACTTACTTTCCCGAGCCTTCGCGAGCTCTACATTTACAATGATTTGATTTCATAGCATGTTTACCATATAGATATATTCTTCTCTTGAAGACGAACATTTTAAAAAAATAATCATCAAAATCCATTAAGAAATGAGAGAGATATTAAGATTTTAAAATGGATGGCTCTCGGTTAAGGCCATCGAGGACGATGAACGAATGTTGTCCATCTTCTCGTGTATTGAATGGACGACGGAGATTAAGCCGGATGACCATCCGGAACGAAACAGCAAACGAAACAGCAGGACGCGTGACAGCTGACTCAGAAGGCGGCATCAAATAGGAGCGCGTTGCGTGGCTTTTGGACAGATCCGAGAATCCAGTCAGCCCGCGGTTTGAATAAATAAATAGGATATTTAATAAATTGAGAAAATAGCTCTTAAACTTCAAAAATACATATCTTTGCAAAGAAAATTCATAAAAATAAAATAAAAGTACCCTCTTGCACAGTGAACAGAGGAGAACCATGTGGATTTTATTTTCACATTAGTTTGATGCATAAATTATTTTTAAAAAATGAATTAGGGTTAAGGGTTTTTCAATTCTCCATTCAATTCTCCATTCATATGGGGTTTTTCAATTCTCCATTCATATGGGATTATCACCTTGACCTCAAATTTTTATATGTTGTAGCCTCTGTCTAGGTGCACAATTTGAACATTTTTCCAAAGACATAAAAGATCTCTGGACAGAGATCTTAATTTTCTAATTTTTTATGCATTTTCTATTCAAATAATTATAGAAAATTGTATGTGGCTTAGAAAATTCCACAAAAATTCATATAAGTTCCCTATGGCCCGAGCAGTCTTAGGAAATAATTTCTTAATTTTTAAAAATTAAATTTTTAAAAATTAAAATTAATTTTTAAAAATTAAAATATCACTGTTTTGAGCAAACTCTAATTTGCTTAAAACATTTAATTTGAAGCACACAGAGATCAAAATCACTTGATTTTTGTTTTCCACTGTGGCTCATAATTAAGTCATCTTGAGATCATTTAATATTTTTAATTGATTTTTAAATGTGACCATCAAATTTGAAAATTAAATAATTTTTAAAAATCAAAATATAACTCCAAAAATTAT
>NW_018244114.1:0-392 GCF_001263595.1 Phalaenopsis equestris | reverse complement strand
GCAAAAACCCTGACAGCACTTGCCGGATTTGTTGGTGTCAATGCTGAATCAAGCTCTCATCACCAACCGAAAGCTCTAATATCAATTTTTATGCGATAAAAATATGGAAACAAAGAAATTTCTTATAATAATAATCCATTATAAACGATTTACATGGTTCCATGTTTAACCGATTTGCCTATATCCACAGAGAAGGAGATTTCACTAGTACCGAATGGGAGAAAAAATATATATAAAGTTACAATTTCCGCACCTCTTACCATGACTTTCACATGAACCCAAAATCTCTTTTATAGAAAAATATTTGAGAATTCAAGTAAATAAAGTCAAATGACCAAAACCTCACTCCTTTAGAAAAAAAAAAAAAAAAGGAAAATTTATGTTCCACAAAA
>NW_018244113.1:435-749 GCF_001263595.1 Phalaenopsis equestris | reverse complement strand
AAACCTAAACTTTCTCCACACTTTTACTAACATTCTTCTCACAAAAATCCCCCTTTTCTAACCTAAATTCATTCTCTTAAAGTGTAGGGACGAAGTATGAAGAGTTGCCACAAGCACCCTTCTAAAAAGCCTCCAAATACATTGAATTTCCGCCCATAACCGTCCCGGGCGCCGCCTGCGGGCTCGAGGGCGCTGTCAGCAAGTTTTTCTGTTGTTTTTCGATCTTCTCGGGTAAATCTCGCAATCAGCGCCGTTTTGGCGTCGTCGGCAGGCAGACTGCGGAGCTCCACCGTTTCGCTCCGTTTGGCTCTGTT
>NW_018244113.1:0-306 GCF_001263595.1 Phalaenopsis equestris | reverse complement strand
AGGGCAAAATATCATTTCTTGCTTATTTTTGTTCCAAATTGCACCGTTTTTATATCTTTTTGCTCCAATGACCATAATTCATCATACCTATAATAAAACATAAAAAATATCCTTCTTTAAAGTGCAATATCATCAAAATCAGCATAAAATAGGTATGAAAATCTCAACATATTTTCTTTTGGTCAAGTAGCAATGCCTTAAGGTGTTCTGAGGAACAATAACTACAAGAATTGTTGAGTGAAAAGAAATTTTTCTATAAATTTGGGAAGAATGTCGACACTATTTTGGTTGGAGGAGTTGCCTGTT
>NW_018244112.1:0-300 GCF_001263595.1 Phalaenopsis equestris | reverse complement strand
CAAGCAATTTATAGAAAATAGAAATTGATCATAAAGAGGACATTAAGGGTCTGTTTGGGGGGATTATTTGTTGATTGTGTGTTTTGAAAACGCAGTCATTCAGTTTGGTTCAAGCGTTTCAGGTGCCCCTCGTAAAACACAATCTCCTTTCTACAGTACCGCGGCCCGCACCTAATGTACCGCGATCGAGCATTTCGAAGGGTTTTACATTACTTACCCCTTCGACTCCTCCGCTTTCCGTAGTTAGTGCTCTAACGTTCCTCGTTCGCTTTCCCCATTTCGTGCCCTAACGTTCCTCGC
>NW_018244111.1:0-369 GCF_001263595.1 Phalaenopsis equestris | reverse complement strand
AAATTTATGTTTCAGAGTCATCCTCTTTGATCAAGGGAAAAAATATTATCTCAGGAGTACTTATGTATCAGTACTTCAATTATGAGATGTCACATAGGCAATGGTCCCATCATGATGTCTACGAGATACTTTATCATTGAAGTAATGATGCATCAATATTTCTAATACTCGTGAGTTAATATTTTTTCTGATCAAAGGAGTGTGAGGAATAATTCGGTGGTGGAGGATGTGGTTTTCGGTGTCTACACAGTACTTTCATCGTCCCAATAGACGTGGTTCCCGACGTCGTCTGTAGGGACGACGAAGATACTACGTTGGCGCTGGGACCTATTGAGAGCTCAATGATTCCGATTGTGAGCAAGCTGCAAG
>NW_018244110.1:0-572 GCF_001263595.1 Phalaenopsis equestris | reverse complement strand
TATTTGTAAATAGGGGATTCATTTCTTGAATAAATATTAGGAGATTTTACTTTTTAAGACCGTGTCCTTGCTCTCTCTATCACCTTCCCTCTTATTTTCATGCTCTATATTTTAGGCACGTCTCCCGGATAATTTTGGATTCAACAATTAGATATATAAATACATTAAACTTCGAATATACGTATCTAAATTCACTATTAAGACTACATTTGCACAAACTAATATAAATAGAAGCATTTGTTTTTTTTTAATTATAAATGATCTAACCTAATGCAATTGTATGAGTAAGCTGAACTTGATGTATGTGATATGTAGACATCTTTTGTGGGCACACTAAATGCTACAGCCTGCTGTTCATATTAAAATAAAAAATGGAACTGGCTTCTTCCTTGTCAGGGTTACTGATCTCATAAAGCCTTTTCTGCTTGTTCGGGAACTCAAAAACAATGGAGACAAACGAAATGATTGTATAGCCGCTATGTTTCGTCTTACTGCCCATTTACTGTGTTTTATTTTTAGAGGCTTTTATGAATTTGCATATCTAACCCCGAAATTTAATTTTTATATTTTAT
>NW_018244109.1:0-1269 GCF_001263595.1 Phalaenopsis equestris | reverse complement strand
AAAAATGGTCGCCATGTTGTTGATCACCTACAACCAAAACTTAATATCTTAAACCAAGTTCTTGGAACAATTTCGTCTAAAGTGCAAATTCTTTAATTTTATAGTTTTGCCCCAACATTCCAATATTTTTATTTTAAATTATTAAAAGGTGAAAATTGTTGTTTTAATTTTATTAACCTAAATTTTCTAGCAAATATCCCTTTTTTTTCCAATTTACAGCTTTTTTAAATTATTTTTCAAAATAATTACAAAGTTAGTAGAAAATTGGTCATTTTCATTTTAGGGAAAACCCTCAACCTTAGAAAAATTAGAAAAAGTTCCCAATGATGGGGGGAATAATCCCTAAATTTTTATATTTTTAGAGTTATATTTAATTTTTAATAATTAAAATAATCTTTGGAGTATTTAATTTTATCTAATTTTATTTTTGTCATTTTCTCCTCTAATCACTGAGTTCAAGGGTTTTTTTTAACTATAACTAATTTTATTGTTGTTATTTTCTCCTGTAATCACTAAGTTCAGGGATTTTTTTAAATTTATTTTAATGACTTTTCTAGCTAAAGTTATGTAATTCTGAAATGGCATTAAATTTTTAGGATTTAATTAAATAAGAAAAGGCAGATTTTTCTACTTATCCACACGACATCCTGATGCGGGTGGATTTAGTGTGCTAATATTGCAAATAATTTTCAATATTATCAAACAAACACGGCAGGCACAATAGTAAATTTGCAAATTATTCCCAACAAAAATTACTTCAATGAAAATAGTTTTATCTTTTAAAAATCTTTAAACTACCAAATCCCCTTTAAAACTAACGCAAGTATAAGAATCACTCAAGTAATAAAAAGCCATAATAGAGTCCTAGATATCGATCCCACAGGGAAGTTGGAAGTGCCTATAAGTAAATTATTAAGATTATAAACAATTTAAAGCTACTAAAAGTAAGGTGCTAAATTTGAATATTAAGTAACAAGTGAATGCTAATTTAAATTCAGTTGAAAGTCAAAGTTAACTAAACTAAATGCTAAACTTTCAAAAGTAAACTTTCAAAAACTAACAAAGTTTTTGAGACGGAAAGTTCAAATTTAATAAAATCGTCCTTCCCCTTTACAAGTACATGGATTATGAAGAAATTAAAATCATTTCAAAATATATATGAAAAATTTTTTGTACCAATTAGGAGCAATCCTTTGCTTTACCCACTTCCATTTTCGTAAAGAACATTGACTAATCAGAGTTTTGTCCCTAATTCCATGGTTAGGCTGG
>NW_018244108.1:0-314 GCF_001263595.1 Phalaenopsis equestris | reverse complement strand
AAATATTTAAATTTTGACAAAAATTCATAGAGACACCCAATTCCAATAAACTTATGGTTAAACTGATTGGGCCGACGAGATGGATCTAATAGAACAAAAATCAGTTCAATCTGAGTTAAATCAAGACCAAATCAAGCTAGTAAGCAATTTTTTTGAAGTTTTTCAGACATAATTGAAAGAACAAACAAATGTTATGTATGACATGTTTATAGTTAAATCGAGCTTTTTGATGAGATGAATCAGACAAGCCCAAAATCACTCAATTCCGACAGAATTAATTTTGTCAATTATCCATCAATTACTGTCTGATCGGA
>NW_018244107.1:4636-7379 GCF_001263595.1 Phalaenopsis equestris | reverse complement strand
CAATTCATTAATAATTATGCTCTTAAGATGATATTAATGACAGCAAAATGGGAGTGATAGGGCTCAAAAGTAGATGGATGGTCAAAGGAAGGCAGAAATAGTTCTTGATGGATAGAGGTATCCTGGTAGGGGCATAAACGAAAAAGTAGAATATAGTGGCATGCATGTAAATAGAAGAAATAATATGTGCCCTAATAATGAATTGAACGGCACGCTCAGTGCCTGCAGTTATCGATGACGGTCAGCTGCCCAATAGTAGTAAGTGATGATTCTCAGAATTGAGGGGGCAGCTGGAGATGGCAGAACATTATTTAATTTCTTCATTAGGCAATAAATATTACTTAATCACCACTTCCTCAGCTGCTCAGCACTTTAGCGGAAACCATTTTGTGAAAATATGACATTATAATGCTCTGCTAATTAGTGTGGCGGACAGAAGGCTTGATATTAAATTAGGGAAGATTTACAAACATACCACTCAATTATTATGTATTTATTTCCTTAAGATCAAAACTTCAAATTTTAGGCTTCCCTATACATAAAAAGGTGTCCTTCATTTTTTTTTTTAAATTAAAATATTGGTATAAATGTAAAAAAACAACATTTAGGTGTAGATATCTAATTATATAAATGTTATTTCAATCAATTTTTTAAGGAGAAAAAATGGGTCACTGAGTTTCACAATTTTTTAATTTATATTGAGGAGAATGTAATATATCAAAAATCAGTCCATTTTTACATTTTTCATTTTTAGTTAACCTAAAATTTAATTAGAAAAAAATTAATTATTTCTTGCTAAAAGGTCGTCCCGAGATCCGTCACGCCTAAAGATCAATGTCGAATGATTGAGATTTATCAGAGAAGTATCAAATACCAATTTTAAAGTGTTAGTATTATTTTCCTAAAATATTAGCAATTTTTAATATTTTTTTACTTTTACTCATCAATCATTAAAAATATTAAATATAACATTTTATATTAACTATTTTTTTTTTCATTTCATCATAACCAACCAAGTTTAGGTGGTTAAAATTTTATATCCAATATTATGTTCTTTTTTTATGTTAATTAAAATATAAATAAAATATGATAAGAGTTAGGTTGTACTTGAGCTTGGAGCATGGGGTTAAATTTAATGCATTTATTATTAACTTAACCCGTTTTTTATTTTTTAACCAATTTATTACGATTTACGAATTTAGGGCATTGATAATAAGGGCTTAGAAAGAGGAATCAATTTCGGGACATGTTTTAATTGCGATGCAAGTTAACCACAGCGGGGAGCTACGAGGTACAACTTAACTCAAATATTAAACTTAATTATCCGATTTTCTCAACGCAAATATTTGGTCTAGAAATTTATAAATTTACTTCATATAAATTTTGTAATTGCTATGCATTTACATATTTAACCCCCAAACTTTTATATTTTCATACACAACACTTAAATCTTCAAAATTACATCAAAGTTATCACAATTGTGTCTATTTATCGATGATATTAATTTCCTACAATTATGTCATTGTTGATTCAAACTACAAATATTGCTATTCCGGCAAAAATATATGAACTATTTTGTCAATTCTATAAACTATAACTAAACAATTAAGAACTATTTTCACATTTTACTCAAATAAATTTTTTTTATTTTAATTTTTTAAAGAAAATGAAAAACACATTTATACATTAATATATATGTGTGTATGTGCTGTGTATCCCGGTCTGTTGGCTGACATACACGGCATAAAACCCCTCAGGTCGGGGGTTTGAATCCCCTTTGACAAAATTGGTTTTAAAGATGTGGGAATCAAATTTTTAGGCACATTAGGGGTGGTTAGAAGCTCATATAAGAGCCCTGGCCATGCCTTTTCATATAAGAGCCCTTTGGTCTGGGGTTTGATTCCCCCCTAATATAGAGTGTGGTACTCAAATTTTTAGGTGCATGAGGGATGAACGGGGATCGTATAATAGCCTCCTGCCATTTATATATATATATATATTAAACATGTAAATACATAAGAAGTATGCATATAAATCTACCTAAAAAATACGATAACAAAAGAATTATTGAAAGTCCCTAATCTCCACTATAGCTTTGCAATGATATTTTATATTTAAATTTTTATAGCCAAAAGTGATATTTAAGAAATTATTTGTATTATTTTTTTATTCATTGAAGGAATAAATATTCAATTGCGCCAAACTATCCTTCAAAAGAGGTTAATAAATCAAGCGATTTACAAAGCTAAATTATCCCTTTTTTTTTTTTCTTTTTCTTTTTGTGTGTAAGAGCGTCGTCTCAAAATGTATACCGCATTAATCTGCATACTTTTCAGCTCTCTAAAACCAAAGAGATATCAAAGAAAAGAATCTTCCCCTCCTCCGACGCCGTCGATCGTCGCCGGCGATCATACCTTCCCCCACTTAGGGCACTGCTCCGCCGGCCGCGTCTTCTGTAGGCCGGCTCTCGCCGGGCAAGCAGTCTGCACTGGCGGCACCATGCAGTTGTACTGCAAGCACAACGAAGTGATCATCGGAACATTCGACGGCGGTCCGATAGCCATGCCCGTCAAGAAATTATGCTGCAGGTACAAAACCCTCATTTCCCCCTTCAGAATCCGATCCACAAACACCGTCGGTACTTCGCCGATGAAGCGATTGTAATCCAAGTAAAGCCACTCCGCATCAGATAGCGCGGCTGGAACCCGCCCGCCGAGGCGGGTGAAGGTGGGAGCGGTGTATG
>NW_018244107.1:0-2143 GCF_001263595.1 Phalaenopsis equestris | reverse complement strand
AATCTTTAACAAAAACATATAATGTCTTTAAACTTCCATCTCCTACTCTTTAATTTAATCATCTCATGAATTTGGAAAACCAAGGCATCCATTGAAGAGTAGGAATTATTGAAATTTACACTATTCCTCTCCTTCAAAACTTGGTAAGAAGTAACATGGGCCGCTAGCAAGTAAAACATTTGAATAATAATAGAATCAATATAATCCATTTGAGAGAAAATATATAATATGTTTCCCTTTTAAATACATAAATTTCCCATAAAGAATACATCTCTTGAATAAGGTTTGGGCAAAGTTACATTCAAAAAATAAATGATTGTGAGATTCATTATGATTCCAACATAAAACTTAAAACTGATTTAAAGTAATGCCTCTAGTAGATAAAATATCACAAGTTTTCATACATAAGTAGAACTCCTTAAATGATGATAGCAAATCTAATGGAGTGGCCTTTAAACCAAACATATTTGTACCAATTAACTTAAGAAGTTTTATCAAATATAAGATCATAAATGAATTTATGAGCATACTTATCTCTTCCAAAGTCAAATAATATAACCAAATATGAAAGAAATATCTTGAATAGTTCTCATACAAGCTTCCAAAATAATACAAGAGGAAGAAAAATTTCACTTATTATTAAAAATCACATCACATACTTTAGAAAAAAGGGAAAATTAAACCAAACCTCATTACCAATCTTCTCAAAAAGAGAATCTTTTTAATCATTGATAAAAAAAGTAAAAAAAGAGAGACCATTGGGAAGTAATTTGAAAATTCACATAGTATCTAATTCTAGAAGCCTCTTTAACTACATTATTTCAAAAAGAGGAAGAATTACTTCTATGCTTAATCCATGTAGGGCCATAATGATTAAATCACCTTGTAGCTAATAGAGTCGGAACATTAACACGATTCCAACTATCTTTATATTTGCACATTTGATTAATTGTGTCAAGAGTAGGCAAACAAAGACTATCATATATCTAAAACTTAGAAGTCTTAAGCCAATAGATATTGTGAAGCTTAGAAGAACTATTGCTGAAAAGAAATTATGAAATAATGATGAAATCTTTTTCCTTAAACCTATAGGAATATTAATGACCTAAACCAAATAGTAAATATAACTCTAAATAGTATGTTTCAACAATTGAAGTCTACCAACTAAAGATAAAAAATGAAGCTTCTAACAGATAAGCCAAATTTGTAATTTATCTAACAACTTATAACAATCAGAAGCTAGTAATTTTGAAAAATAATTGGCAAACCTAAATATTATCAATGTAGATATTTCAATGAGAAATCACTAATCCAACATAAATTATTTTGAAGATCCAAATCAATACACTTGATAAAACAAAAGATGGATTTATCTTTATTAATTCTCAAATTGGTTAACTTATAGAAATTTTCAAAAATATTTTTTAGGTTGGTAATTGTGAAATATCAACTTTACCAAGGGCTAATAAATCATCAACATAAATAAGATGAAAAACATTGCACCTATCAATACCAAATGAAATATTGAAATTGGAAAAATGAACATCCATAAGGTAGGAACAAGCAAATAGAAGCTTTAATTAAATTAAAGAAAATAATACAAAAAATCCAAGCTAGCGAGTCTGTCAATAATAAATTGACGATTCACAGTCACAAAGTTATTTAATATCATTTTTGTCACTAAAATCTTTCTTATATGAAAAAGAATTGAAATCAAATAAGAGCTTATCTGCCAATATAGTATTATGTGTGTGTTTCATTTATTTATTTTTTTTTAAAAAGTATGAAATTAATTATTATTTTGGGGCTTCACATTCGCACCGAGTAATTTTCAATTATTTAAATTTTATATTTAAATTTAATAATTATTTATATGATACTTTACTGTAATAATACATCATAATATGTATATGAAAAATGTGTGTTTATTTTTTAAAAACCAATATTAAAGATATTTCTATTTGTAAATGCATTCTAGTAATTAATATAAAAAAAAATGGATTCATGACAAATTTTATGATACAAATTTTCATTGATTATTGATTTAATACTCTCATTGATGCATTATTCATTTGAATTTTGAACTTTCAAAATTAATTCAAAACAAACAAGTCTCTAATTTTAATGAATATATATATATATA
>NW_018244106.1:0-229 GCF_001263595.1 Phalaenopsis equestris | reverse complement strand
CGAGATTCCACGTGGCTTCCGTTAATTGGACTCCGTAGACAACTATTTCTGCGGAGTCCTGAGGTAATATTTTCTCATTTGAATGACATCCGTATAAATGGTGGCTAGAACGGAAAGCTGTGGAGATTCCTCCAGCTGAATGTCTTCTTTGAGATGTATTTCACGGTTTATCCGTAAAAATGGTGGCATTTTTTATGTGCAGTGATGGATTTTGGTGGTATAAGTGTAA
>NW_018244105.1:0-2237 GCF_001263595.1 Phalaenopsis equestris | reverse complement strand
AGGTTTTGTGTTCAGGCTGCAGTCGGGCACCCTCTTACGGTTTACGGCAAAGGGGGTCAAGTAAGTATTAGAACTGTTTAATATGTTTTTGTAATTTTTTTTCTATTATTTCTTGCTTAGTATGGCTAATAATTTCTATTAGAGCATTTGTTAGGAACTCTTGAAGATTAGCATGAGAAGGGGGAGCAAAAAATGAAAGATTATAAAGAGAGAAGTGTCAAAATAATTACTTGACTCTTTTTAGGGAGTCATTTACGTCCTAGAGTTTAAAAGTGCCTATTTAGTCCCAAACTAGTTTAATATGGAACTAATAACCCTAAACTATTTAAGGCTTTCAACCTCAATTTAACGAGTCTTGGGACTAATTTGACACGTTTGTAGACTCTGGGATTAAAATGGCCCCATATGAGTAGTTAGGGGACTATTTAGTTACTTTGCTCCATTTATAATTGAATTTTATTCTCTTGTTTTGTGTTAAAAAATGAGAACATGCACATCATCAGGTGAAGAAACAATTATCAAGAAGAAAGTATCAAAACTGGCAATTAATTCTAGATTCTAGAATTTATTGTATGGCAGAAATTGATGCTGATATACATGGATTGTTGAATTTTTATAAATGGAATGTTGTCATTCATGACTGGTTAGATTGTCGTATTTGAAATGTTTTTGATCATGTAGTGCTGACCATTAATTTAGTATTATTTCAACAACTAGTGTATATACATTTGAGGTTAAAACACACAATGAACTATAAAAATGAAACATTCGGTACTCTCACTCTCATGCTTGACAAAATCCTCATTGTAGTTGCTAATCCTCATTGGATGCTTGAACAAATTAAGGGGCTGTTTGGAATCACTTTTTTTTATTTCTATTTTTATTTTTATTTTTAGTTCATTTTGTTTATGGTTTAAGTTACAACAAAATAGGTTTGACTATTGATTAAAGTATAATTTTTTTTAAAAAAAAGATTAAATGACCTAAAAGCTATTTGAATGTTATTAAATACATGTTAATTTACTTTTAGAAATAAAAAAATTAAAACATGTAAAAAAGTAAAGGATATGGATCCACCTCCCTGCTGCAACACAACCGAAAAGGACACCTTAGCTAATTCAGAGCGCTCACCTATGTCAGATCAAATCCCACCATTCATTTAATAACAAACTTAACCCATCTTTTCTATATATATTCATCCCTGTAAAACTTGCTAACTACTGGAAAAAGTTAATTTCGTTCACCTCTTTTCTTCTGTGTTAGTGTTTTATCATGGTATTAGAGCTTCCCCATCCTGAAACCTCAACCTCTCTGGTTCTCTAATACGCCTCCCAATGGCTTACTACTACTTAGGTGCTTCCACAGGCGGCAACACCTCTTCCCAGTTCAACCCCCAGCCCTTGGACAATCCTATTTCGTCTCAGCTAAAATTCATCCTCGACAAATCAAAAACATCATCTCAGCCCGGCTCACTGTCGACAATTATCCAACATGGAAAACACGAGTTCTTAAACTCTTCTGAGCAAGTGGGTACGACACATTTCTCAATGGAACCTGTTTATGCCCTCCTCGGCACACTACTGATGAGAACGAAACTCCTATTCTGGTGGCACCTCTATACTCCGTTATATTGCCTCCCATCCTACCTTATGTTCTACCTCTAGAAACTTGCCATGAAATATGGCAAACCATAGAGCAACGCCTTCAGTCATCCAATCGCTCTTGCATAATTCAGCTGAGAAATGAGCTTCACAATCTAAGCGTGGCAAACAAAACTATGAATCAATACATTTTAAAAATCAAGGCAAAGTTCGACACTCTTCCTGTAGCCGGAGCCGCCCTTAACCCGGAGGATGCCATCCATCACACACTCAATGGCCCACGCTCTACCTACCACGCATTCAAGACGGCTTTTCACACCAATCTTAACCCACCCTCCTTAGATGACCTTTACACATTATTATGTAGTGAAGAAATAAACTTAGTAAATGAGGCTTTTAAAGAACAATCCAATACCACGACACTATATGCCTCTCGCGGTCGAGGCAGAAATAGGGGTAATTCGTCTTTCACGAGAGAGGTACCAAGCATACTTCCTCACCTCAAGCCAACTATGATTCCAATCGCAGCAATCTTCCTGATCCAATTTTCCAAATCTGCCACAAAATTGGGCATGGGGCATTCAAATGTTGGCACCGTCATGACAAGTCATACCAAACTCCAACAGCTCTCCTTGC
>NW_018244104.1:0-2965 GCF_001263595.1 Phalaenopsis equestris | reverse complement strand
CTACCTTCACAACCTAATAGACTTATGGACTTAAAAGCTTGGAACGATGGGACAACGAAGCCTTGACGAGGATACCTCTACTTTATTCGGTTTTCCTCACCTTCCTTTGGAAGCTCCATTGAGCCTAATCCTCAATTTTATCCATTCATTGATGTCATTAATGGGCCTCACTTAGCTAATAGATCATAACCCATTTGGGATATGGTGATTTTTCTTTCGCTCTTATGGCCAAGTACAACCTCGATGTCGTGGGATATTCCTGCTTAATGACCTAATCACCTCATAAAGTCTCAATCGTTGATTAGCTGCCATTCATTTGAGATGCAAGGTACTTTTTTCCCATTGCCCATATGCACCGAGATGTTCTGATTTAAGATAACCTTTTCCTTTGACACACCCCTTTCAAGAAATCATAAAATCATTATATATAGAATCCTATTATCGAAAGTATTCTTGAGTAATCCTCAAGATTTAATTAAACAAAGGGTCATGTTTCTTTAAGAGCTACTCTTGAACCCAAGACACAGATAAAAATTTGATTCTCTAGTTATGGGTAGCATATATAGAATTTTTCTTGTGAATACATTTCTAAGTGATTTCGATCTGATCTCATTTCGGACGTACGTTTCTTGGGCTATACATGTGCTCATTATTTTATGAAAGCTCTTCATGCTCTTTTGTTCGTCTATTTTTTTCGTCTCTTCTTTCTTTTCAGTTCTTCTTTGAACAAATTTCATGATTAAAAAAATAAGCTTACTTGAAAACTAACTACGGTAGTTATTATTGTAGTTTCTTAATACAGTTTATCTGGCTAATTGTTGTCATTTCAACATTGCACTACAACCTATATTCCTATGTTACCAACTAATGTTCTTACAACAACCCATTATGGCCTATATGGACGGTTACTACTGTAGTTTTCCACTACAACCTACATTTCTAATTAGTGTCATTACAATCTTCCATTACAGCCTTTGTGGTCATCTGACGCTTTTGCAACGAAATACTATGACCGATTTGACCAGTTACTACTATAGTTTCCCACTATTGCCTACGTGGCTAACATGTGTCATTACAACTTTTCACTATTGCCTATGTGACCAACTGATGCTCATGCAGCAACCCAATATGGCTTATGTGGTCAGTTACTATTGCAGCTTTCCACTATAGTCTATGTGGCTAACTGTTGTCATTGCAATCTTCCACTACACCCTCTGTGGCCAACCGACACACTTGCAACGAACCACTACAGCTTATGTGAGTAATTACTATTGTAGTTGTCCACTACGACCTATGTGACTAGCTACTATCATTATAGTCTCTCACAACGACCTCTGTGGCGAACTACTAACATTGCAGTCTTTCACCACAACCTATGTGATCAATTAATATCATTGCAACCTTTTACTATGGCTTATCTGATCATTTTTTATCATTACAACCTTTCATTACTGCCTTTGTGGCAACTATTATTATTACAACCTTCTGTTATAGCCTATGTGGTAGACTGCTATTATTACAATCTCCCACTAAGGCCTATGTGTCCAACTGTTATCATTTTAATTAATTGTTATCAATTATAGCCTATCACTACATAATCTACTAATGTCATTGCAGCTTTATAGTACAATTTATGTGGTCAAGTGTTATTATTTTATTCTTCTGCTATGGCCTATGTGGTCAACTCTTGTCATTTCAACCCTCTACTATGACATATGTGGCCAACCGACTCTCTGTAGAGACTCACTAAGGTTTATGTGGCTAGTTACTATTGTAGCTTCTCACTATGGCCTACATAGCTAATTGTTGCCTATCCAACTAACTACTATTGTAACTGCCAACTGCAACATATGTGGTTAATTGCGACTACCACTCTAACTATATATGACCTCTGTGGCCAACCGACGTTATCGCAACCATCAATTCAAGACTTTATGGCAAACAACTCCTTTATAGCAATCAACTACATCATTTGTGGCCCACAATTGTTATCATCACCGAGAACTACATTTTTTTGTAGCCCAATTAAGACTATTAAACCTGGATGACTATTATAAGTTTATGATTATCAACATTGTAATTTTATCTTCTCTATTTCAAGAGAATAGTGAATCTATATATTTATAATCTTATAGTGGATTACTTTTAATGTTTTTTCCAATTCAAGGGTTTTTACATAAAAATTTATTGTGTTTCCTCCTGCTATTTTTAATATTTGTGTGTGATGGATCTTCTTGTAGCACTAAGATGTTAAATTATTATTCTAACTCAATGGTCTTCGGACACTATATATATATATATATATATATATATATCTGTGCGTGCGCGCATACACTCAATTTTAAGCTTCATGAATGCATGCGGGCTCCAATAATAGAACATCAAATGTTTTCCAGTAGGCCCTCTTTTAAAAAAGATATAAATTTATGAGTCAAAATGTAAGCAATTTCTTAAGTTTTGTAAACTGACTTAATTTTATTAGAGTCCAGATGCAGAACTGCGTCCAAACTATGCATGTAAAATTTTCTCGCGTGAATGTTATTAGAGATCATAATTGTGACTTCATTAGATCTTTGTGATCTAAACTACGGTAAGACAAGATTTAAAAAGAGGTGAAGCCAACGCTTTCTAAAATTCGGCTAACGCTGATAGCTTCCTGAAACAGTAAAAAAACATTCCATTATCACATGCACATGTTAAAGAAAGATGACACCATTAAAAATACAAAATACCGGGCATTTACATAAATACCACCTAACTCTTGTCTATTTACATATCTAACACCCAAATTCTATTTTTTCTTACATTTAAACCAGCCAATTCATTCATATCACATCAAAACGGCCAGTTCTTAACTTAAAAAATAAAATAAAACAGACCTTTTATATGTAAAGTGACATGCATGTTAAAATTGAAGTTTAGGTGTTACATTTGTAAATACATATAAATTCAGTGGCATCTATGT